>NC_133774.1:58242706-58542706 GCF_003597395.2 Chelonoidis abingdonii | reverse complement strand
GGTTGTTTTGTAAAGATTTGGGTTTTTTAATAACATAATGAAGATAAAGATAAAAGTTAGTGAATAATGACTCACTTCTTGTGGTCATGGTGGAAGAAGTGAATTTTTAGGAAGAGTTTAAATGTGGTGAGGGTAATGTCTTTGTAGACCAGTTAATCTAACAACTTTCAATTTATATTTAAAAGATTCATTTGAGATAAAGAACTTGAATCAAAGCCTTTTGTCACATGTTCCTCACTTAAAACACAATTTCAACTGTCTTCTTTATCAAAAGCTAAATTTCTGAGGATTTCTATCATACTTAGAGAACCGGCTTAGTTTTCTTTGATTGGCTTATATAGACATTCACAATGTTGTATCTCAGACATTTCTGAAGGTCATATGTCATCCGCCTGACTTTGTGTTTCCTTATGAAAGATTTTCAGACATGGCAAGATGTAGGCCAAAACTGCTATGTGGAACCTTGAATCCCTTCAAATTTCAGATAAGTCTGACTAGAATTTCCAGATCCAAATTCACTCCAAGTTTCGGCTCGAAGCTGGATCCAAAATTTGAAGAGGCCTATTTTCAAATTCCAGTTTTGATACAACCAGATTCTCACAGGACAACTTGTTCCCATGAGATTTCCACTATCTGAGATGGAAAATATCTTCCATGACTATCTGATCTCATGATATTCCCACCACTACGGATCTCATGAGCACAAATTGTGAATTTTGCAACCAAAGAACTGAATCTGTTTTTGCCATAGCTTATACAACAGCCACAGTCCAATTTCAGGTGCAAAAAATTAACCTAAACCTATATCCAAACACAATCTCTTCTGCCTCTCTTTCCTTGTAATTTCAATAAGTACAACCTTTAAAAGGGCCTCTACAGAAGAGTTATAATGAATGCCAGCACAGTCGAGGCCTCATGAACGTTATAACATATGTTAGCATAAGTAGCATGAGCACAACATCTGAAAGTTGTGAAGTTGAATGTTGTGCTTATAAGCGTTACCGGCTCCTACTAACATATCCAACAGAGTTTTCAACTTTCAGAAGCCCTCTATAAAAAGACTAAGGAAATGGTAGTGCTTGGAGGCTAGATCCACAAAGGGGACTAAGACTCAGCATTGTGGCACCTACATTTAGTTGCCACATCACCCAATGGAATCCTAAGCCCTCGGTTAGATATCCAGGCTCCCTATACAAAGCATGGGGAGAGTTAGGAGCCTAAGAAAGGGATTCAGAAAACCCAGCACATTAAGTGGGGAGCCATACAATCTAGCCAGTAAGAGGAGAGGGATGGGGCCTAAACCTTCAAAGGGAGTTAGATGCTTAAGCCAGGTCAGCCCTTTCTCAAGAGAAAGGAGGATGGTGGTTGTTCTCTTTTCCCCAATAGCCCAATGGCAAGAGTACTCTAACCCATGGGGTACTGGGTAAAAGGGCATCACCACTACCTCCTCCATTGTTTTGTGCAGGGCTTGATCCTATAAGTGTGCTCTCAGGCAGCCTCTGAGCACCTCTACCAGATTAGGCCCTGCCAACAAGATAGGTAAGGGAACACCTAATTTATGAATCCCACTGGGGCTTATGCATCAGCTGGGGAATACGTGTCTTAAGCGTCTTTGCACATGCCCACTGGCAGAATGTCAGACATCTAGAGGCCCTCTCACACCAGTTCAGTTCCTCCGTTCCCTGTGTACACGCTCAGTATATATGCAAGACACCATATTATACACCCTGTTGATAACCTGGTGAGCATACACCCTTCTAAAATAGCATTTCATTTACTCCAAATTTGATTCAAGCAAGTGGTGAGCAAATTGCAACAGATGCAAAGGGTCAGAGAAACATCCAAAAGTCTGGATGCTTATCTAAAGTGTATCCTAAAGTTTGGTCTGGGAAACTCATGAGAACTGGGTTCCTCACAAAACCTCTGGCATTTCCTTTCTAGCTAGAAATACATCAACAGCAGCCTTTCTTGTGATACTTGGAATTTGAATTTGTAGCCAAAGCCAGGAAATATACTGGCCTTCAGAAATGGGGGAATAAGTTAGCCAAGGTTTATCTCACCTTAAAAAAAATTCCATTTTTGTTTGAAATTCTGTTTGAGTTATGGCTAAGATCTACCCAAAACAATCCCCTGTATTTCTTGGCCCTCAGAAATTTCACGGACCTCATTGTCTCCAAAGTTGCGGAAGCTGCTCTTATCTGTAGTAGCTACAGAATGTTTCATTAGGCATTTTCTGACCACCTCAGGCTATTTACTTCCCTAGTGTATCACCAGAAATGGTGATGAAGTGCTCGGAGTATCAAGGTATTAACAAGGAGACGCTACCAGTTGGTTTTTCACCAAAAAACTCTTGAGTGTGAAGACAGTTAAGACATGGCCAACAACTCCATTTCAGGAAAAGAGAAGAGATGCGTAGCCTGCTGAATAACCAAACCTTCCCAAAAAGAAATGGAGATAAAGGAGAAGGAGAAGGAAAAGGAAGGCGGTGGCTTATGCCTCCTACGCTGTAGCCAATTGCACAGGCTACAGGAACCAAATGTGAAGAGTCATGTGGATCTGGAGCAGGATGATGTGGAGGGCAAGTTATCTTATATGAGAGTTCCTCGCCTGTCAGCTGTGCGGCTTACTTCACAGGAGGCTGTTCTGCTGTCTAGCTCTCTTTGAGCCTACTGCAGCAAACTGAACTTTCTCCTGGAGAGGCCAACCTGCTGTGAAGAAACCTTGTCCTTCTGGACTTGGCATGATCCAGAAAGCTAGTTATTCTCTGCTGGGTCAGGCCTACAGGTTATGAAAGACACTGAAAAATAAATATGACAATCATTTATGACAGACATTCGGCAAATAGACTCTAAGCTATCTTCACACTCCCTGAATTCTGGGACAGTCAGAAGTCTAGCTGGCCTAGAGCAGCCTCACTGCTCTAGTTTGTGCTATTTTTATGGCCCAGAGAAAGCAGAAATAGCAAGAGCACAGCATACACTAGCCACATCCCCTCTGACCTCTTGCCAACATCCTTGCCAGTACGCTCCTTCCAGTCCCCAACATGCCATCTGCACTAGGAGAAAGGGGCCAGAGCATAAATTTTATGCCAGATATATGACACCTTCCAATGGAAGTATTCTCCAGGGGCTGTCTCTGAGAGCTCTCCACCCCCTGCGTGCTATGCAGGGGTCAGATCACAACAGAGAACAGGGCTGCCTCCTTTTGTTAGTTAAAAAAACAGAACACAATAGCATGAGTTAAGGGCAGAATGCCACACTTAGGTCTGAATCTCCTGCCTCTTGTTAATTTGTAAGATGAAACAAATTATTTACAGGGAGAACATAATGTATGTAGGTGGGTTGCTGCTGTTTTTTTAAATCTATTTATAAAATGCACTACTTACTTGAGAGACTGAAATTGTTGATTACTACACTACATATATTTTGTTAAAACTCTTGTTATTTAATAATAAATTCATTGTATTTCTGATGTTCACTTATTCAGGTAGATTTTAGCAGTCATGAAATTGACAGACAGATTACAATGTATCATGGATTTATTCCATGCCAAATTTTTTGCTTTAAAAAACTGAATTATTTTTGCATTATATGAACACAAAAATAATCAGACTGGTGAAAAAAATGTTCACTAATTCAAATGAACAAATCAGCTTTTAAAAAAATATTTTGAAATGCATAGACCTTGTCCTGAGACATTAGTGATGTGTAAACAAATTTATTTCAAGTTTCTATTCTAGGCCCAGTTTTAACCTGCTTCTTTATCTTTTCTAAACAAAATCTGTGCAACCAGAAATTTCATGAATTTATACTTTTATGTCACAGGAGATTTTTGGGTCGTAATTTAAGATTAACTACAGAACCTGTCTGAGTTATGTTTCTGATACAAAACTAGCAGATGTTTGCTTAAAGATTTTTGTTTAAAGCCTAGGAACTTCAAAAGTGTTCATAGACTTCTCCTCCATAGAAAATTAGCACAGAGGCACAGATGTACATTTTTGGAGTCCATACATCTTAAAGAATTATTTAGTGATTTTAGGTTATATTTTGCCCTAAATTACTCCCATGTAAATTCAGTGACTTCAGTGGTTGCCCCCTTTCTAAAAACAGACATAATAAACATTATAATGGTTGCAAAGGATAATGTGGATAATTAAATACAGTAGGGAGAGAAAGGGTCTGGTACAGGATATGGGATCCCAGTGCTGGAGAGCAGGGTTGGATGGTCTTTGATGTAGGTATTATAAAAGTCTGTGCTGTCATTTTAGGGCCTTATCTAAAACCCACTGAAGTCAATGTAAAGACTGATTTGAATGGTCTTTGAATCAGGTCCATGAGCCCAACAAAAGTCCATGAAGATTTTGTATGAATGGTACATCAACTCTGCAGCTTTCACAAATGATAATTCACCCAATTCAGCAAGGTATTAAAACACATGCCCCATTGAAGTCAATGGGACTATACACATGCTTAAAATAAGGAAATTAAGTGTCTTCCTGAATTGGGTCCATAGACAAAAAAAATTTCTAACATTACACCTACAAAGATCAAGACTTGGGGGGGAGTTTACAAATTCTTCCAAGATCACAACAGGTTTAAAAGCTGTCCTGATCTCTGGTTTGTAAACTCCATTAGTGGAACCACCCCTAGGATAGGAAGCTTCAGAACAAAATATTAGAATCAAATACTATTTCACTGAACAACAAATATTGTTTTTTACATTTTATGAAGATTTTAGCAAAGACTAGGCTCTTTGTCAAAAGAAAACATTTATCTACAAATGTTTTCACATTTCACTGGTTTATTTATGAATACTCTTTAGGGGGAAAAAAAACCTTAAGGAAATTCCCAGACCCCACTCCCAGAAAAAAAAAGAGTTAGGAAATATTTACTTGGAGATCAGGTTCAGAACATTTTCTGATATAACAATGTAACACCTAAGATTACTATAAATGAAAGAAGTTAGCAAAAAAATCCTTCTTTTTTCCAGTTTGTTCACTTTATTTGTTTGATGATACTTTGTGTATAGACATTTTCATTGTTTTGCCTGTACAGTCAGTTAGTCTATATCTTCCTTATTGCAAAGACCTTTGAAAACATCAATAGGGGAGCAGCAAAACCCATCTATGGGAGAGGGAAGGAATTTTGAAAGTCTGGGAAAAAAGAGATACACTACAAACAACCCTACTACTGCTCCCTCTCTCTATCCCAGGGGTGGGCAACCTTGCCGAAGTGATGTGCTGAGTCTTCATTTATTCACTCTAAGAGTTTTGTGTCCTGGTCACACATTTTAACATTTTTAGAAGGTCTCTTTCTATAAGTCTATAATATATAACTAAACTATTGTTGTATGTAAAGTAAATAAGGTTTTTAAAATGTTTAAGAAGTTTCATTTAAAATTAAATTAAAATGCAGAGCCCCCGCGGACCGGTGGCCAGGACCTGGGTAGCGTGAGTGCCACTGAAAATCAGTTTGTGTGGCATAGGTTGCCTACCTCTGCTCTATCCCATATATCTTCGAGACATACACTCAATATATCTTTAAATACATTTCTAAATGTGAGCTACATACCCCCGCTACAACAACCCATACAAATTACATTCTTACAACACAAGAACCACACACCTACAGTCAAATTCCCCTTCCCAGAATAAGCCATCTACCATACTGTACCTCATACACACTAGCTACATCAAACAACTTTACCAACTGTCTTCCCCATCAACAATATGGTTTTCTATTACAAATTTACATATTTCCCTCAACCACTGATGACTCCCATTCCATTCCATGTAGCTATATAGAGAACCATACTGATTCTTCCTCCCAATGTGGTCTAAGACATAAACACTCACATGCAAATAGATTTCCACTATAAACCTATTTATACTATGCAATACTAGCTGTAGCGACCAAGGACAGAGAGGTAGACAAAAATGTAAAGTGCTTAACAGGTTTAGCACGGGCGCCATATCTCTGTCAAGTTGGCTCATGCACAGCTAAGCTCACTAGGTAGTGGAGTCCGGAGCAGAGTTAAGGTTTCTGAGGGATTTTCAAGAGTTTCACAGATGCAACCCTGAGTTAAAATTTCCTGTCATTCGCATCTCTTTCCCGCTCTGTTATTTTAAATAACAACAACGTTGTAATAAAAGTTTTTAGCCCAAATAATTGACGCAGCTCTACAATCACCAGTGTTGAGGGGGTCTGAGGGCGTGGTTCAGTGAATATGCCCAGCTGAGTTATAATAAACTCATGAAACAAGTGACGTCTAATGTAAATGCTGAGAAACTCCCGAAGCAAAAAAGGGGTGTTATCACATTTATTCTTCTGAGTTTTCACCCAGCAAACAATGCAAATATAATTCCACGAAGATTCAAGATACTGCCAAAAAAAAACTAAAACCACCCCATCAGTCTTATCCACTACCACAGCCAACCAGACCAGTATTCTGTTTTTAAAGCGTATGTGTGCTTTCAAAACCTCCCAAATCCTGCTTGTTTGCATGAGCGCTGCAGCTGCTCTGCAAACAGAAAGAGGGATGGATCCCTGCCTTGGGCAGGACTCACCGGCTGCAGCAAACCTCTTTGCACGGTGAGATGTAAGTGGGTACGTGGGATCCATGCTGGTATGTTTTAATAGCGCGTTTTAAAAATACACAGCTTATTCCCCCGCCCCATCCACCTTTCCACATCATCCCCTTGGGGGAAATAGCAGGGGACTTAGCTGCACTCCCTTGCCAGCAGCCCCTGCTGAGCCTGCTCCAGCCGAGGCGCACACGGCGCGTGCAGATGGGACTGGGGGAAACGGCAGTAGAGGACCTGGGAGCGCTGATGGCTCCGTTATGATGACAGCAAGGCAGGCAGCCCCCACGTGTTCCTGCTTTTTTCTCTCCCCCCATCCCAGCCCTGTGGGCTCCTTAGTCCAGATAGGCAAACAACGGGCAGTGGCGGGGGGGAGCAGGAGGGGAGGAAGACTGGGCAGTGGTGCCTAGTCTGGCTGAGTGACTGATACGCAGGGCATAAAGCGCAGTGTGTGACTCTTGGGCATCCAGACTGTCCAGCATGTAAGTGCATTTCTGCTTTATTTTGGGGTTTGGTCCTCCTTAATGCGCGTCTCCTCTGCCTTCTCTGGGTTTTTCTAGTCAGAGAGGGGCAGGGGAAGAAGTCTTGGTGACTACGCTGTCCCAGAGCAAACAGGTTCTGCAGCCCACTCCCACCCCACCACTGTGAGTGACAAATCCCCCAGCCCCCTATTTCAGTGCGCACACAAGAAGCCACGGCACTCTCCCTCCAGTGTGCGCGCACACACACACACACACACACACGGCACCCGTCCCTGCCATCGTGCGCGCACACACATGGCATTCTCACCTCCTTCCTAAAGCACACACAGCCATAAAGCAGGGCTCGCCTCTACAGCGCGCGCACGCGTGTCCGCCACATGGTGCACACACCGACCGCATCGCTCCCCCATTGCGCGCGCGAGCACACTCGCACATCCCCGGCTCTGCACAAGCTATCCATGACACAGATGATGCTCTTCTTTCGCTCAGCTCAACGGCACACACTGCGTAGGATCCCGTCTTCTACCCACTTTTTCCACCCTCCTTCCACTCCAAACGCGTAGGTCACACTCCTCGTACTCCTCCCGCTTCCATCATGCCTTCCCCGGGTACACTCAACACAACAGCACTCTCTCCCAGCATTCACAACACATTACCCCACACCGGGGCCATGCACCCGAAATCCGCCTCTCGCCTCCCAATGTGTGTATATGCACACACAAACGCACACACTCTCTCTCTCTCTATCTTCCATGTTCACAGACGACACTTGCTGCCCTGTCTTCAGTGCGCACGCACATTTGTCCCTCTCTTCCCAATCCATGTCCATTTCATCGCCCACGGACACACTGTAGTGTCAAAAACCGCTGCGGACACATTTTGCTACTAGTACCAATACGTAACACTTGTTGGCTGTTCTTTTTCTGACACTACACCGGCAACAGCCTGAAGCGGGAGGAGAGGTGGGGAAATCCGACGGGTACAGCGCTGCTGTTGCTTTACTGTACTTTTGATTGGTCTGTAATCTGTGCAGTGTCAGTGGATTGAGTGGCCATAAAAATCATCTGCTGGGGTTTGGGCTGTTTGAACTCAAAAGCAGCCCTTGGCTGTGGGCTTGAGGATGTTTGGTAAAGGCTGGCCAGTCCCAAGTTCCGGGAGGCTGAGAAATACCCCGTCCCTTTCTCCCCCGCTCCTTACTGCTCCTCTTTGGAATCAAGCCCACACCTAGTATAAAGAGTTTAAAGAAAGGGACCCACACTGTAGCTGCAAGGGGAAACCAGGCATACTGTGCCTGTGAGGGGGATTTTGCAGGAGGCATCCTGTGTATATCCCAGTGTTTTGTGAATAACCTCAGGAGACTGGAATACACTAACTTCCTAGATATGGACAATAATAAGCTTCTCCTAAAACTCAAACACGGTCTTGTGCAGTAATTCTTAAGCCAGTTCAAATATGCAAATAAAAATGAAACTTTTTTTAAAGTATTAATAGAAAGGCAAGATATCAGGAAACTATCAGATAAGAAATGGTCCAAATGATCATTCAAATAGTCTACAGCTATAAACCTGGCCATTTACTTGATTACTTTGCTGGGTGGTACATTACAATTTGAGTGAAGACACCATTTTCACAAGCAACTGGTGTACAGAAGGCTGGACAAACAATACAAGAAGAAAAGTGTTATGATTACAGGCAGTTTTGCAATCTAAAAGGTAGGCCTTTATGGAACCTTTCTCAGATGGTTGTTGGTGTGTAAAAACCAATAGTTCTTAAAAAAATAAAATAAATTGATGAATACACTTTGCCATAAAATTCCAGCTTTTGACACAATAATTTTAATTGTTACCTCTGTACAGTACACCTCTTCATTAAGCAGTGAGGGAACTGTTTAAAAAAGCAGCGAAGACAACCATAAATATTTTATATAATACCTACTCAGAAGATTATTACAATCTCAGATCAATAGCTTTATTACAATTCACAATTTTATTGATATTTCAGCATCCCCAAAGTAGGATTCAGATAGATTTTACTGCAGCTGTTTAATACATAAAGGTATTTGATCATACATAGTTAAAAGTGATATGATTGTGAGATGTAAGTTCAGAACAATAAAGACAGTATTTTTCAGAAGCTGTTTCTTTCATACGTCTCACTACCACAGACCTACATTTTAACAATATGCTACTTTTGTGCTTTTAAATATCTAAGGTGCCGAATAAGAATTGTAAACTGTGAAGTAACTACTATGGAACAGATTAAGTAAAGCTTTGGAGGCGGATGATTTTGACAATAAAGAGGGTGTATGTGGTGAGTGTTTAATATTTATTGCATTTAATATTATTAAGTAGTTTTTATAATTTCAAATGTTAGGCTTAGAGCAAAGCCTTGATAGCAAATTCTGCTGTATTGTGTACTTGCAGGTATACCATTGACAAAGGCTTTTTGTAATCATTGCTTGCTGTGCATTACACCATTTTAGTAATGGCATACCATTTTATTTAAAGTTCATGTCTCAGCCATGCCTTGTGAATATCTTTTATAATTAATTCATTTGACAAGAAATTATATACATTCCAGTTCTTTCCTATGGTTTATAAAACATTTAAATTCTGCTCCTGGAATCCATATCCTATTATTTTTGAGATTTTCTGAATGTATACATTATGTTCAATTATAAAGGTATATGGATTGAAGGAATATTCTGAATGACTGTAGAACAAATACAGTACTGTTGAATAATCTTGTGGGGTAGATTAATCTATAGCCTTGATTCCTCTCAGGGTGGGTTGCTGTGGCAACCACCCCAGCTCACTTTAAAATAATTTTTTAAAGCACGCTTCAAGAGCTACACCCAGCATGGGCCAAGTTAAAAAGCAGACAGACATAGGAAGAAGTCCTTTAGTACACTGCTGTTATAAGATAGAGAGGTGGTTTTAAGAGCAAGGGATGGAGTGTGGTGGGGCAGAATTCTGCACAGAAAATAAACTATACCACCCCAGGGTTAGAGTGCAAAGTAAGTGGATCATTTTGTCCCAATCTCAGTCATCTTCTGTTGAAATGTCTCTTAATGATATAAATTGGTAGTCTCATTTCTTTTAAGAATTTTTTCGTCACCACGTACAGAAAATTAAAAATGGACTTTACTAAGACCCTTTATGGGGGGTGCTCACTAAACTAACCATGAGATAATCACACTCTAAGGAAAAGAGACACTTGGCTATATCTCATTCTGATAAGGCTTTGGGGATCTGAGTTTCTAATGATACCACTCATGTTATGCTTTATTGTTTAATTCAGATATGTCAGGTGATGCATTGGAAAAAGGTGCAACATTGTTCATAGTACAGGTTGCCAAAAGGCCTATGAATGACCAGTTTACAACAGGAACCATAGCTTAGATTAGACCATTTTGGAAGAAATCCAAATGGGATTCTCCCCCAAAATATTTATGATGCATGTTTTTAAAACTTGGTACAGATAACAAAGCAAAGATTTTTCGTTGTTTAAAATTATTCCAGATTCTAAAATTAACCCTAACAGGTAGAAAGATTCTACACATATTTCAAAAGATACTGCATATTTGTGCACTAATACATGCTTTATTGAATCCTCGAGTTGATGAGGAAGCATGCCCTCTAATGTAGATCTGTCCATCTGTCTGTTTTTCCACTTAATGTTTGAACTCTGTTTTAAGATGGAGGTGTCCTCTACATTGCTTTGATGAATTGTGCTCTGACAAAAACCTGGCAAAGTTTACAGATACTCTAATATATGAAGGTCACAACTATTTAAAGATTAGGCCCTCAGAGCCTAAAAATGTGGAAGGCATAGTAGACATATTAAGCAGCTGTACATATTACTTTGTTGTGGTAATTGCTATCTGATTTCTTGATGTTGAATTGAAGTACCATCCAAGCTTTATCCTACCAACTAAAGGGTCTGCTCGAGCAACTAGACAACAGCCTGAAAGATGCATTTAGCTTGCACAGAATGCAACAGCATACAGCCATTTTCATCTACAACACAAAGGTGTGAGCCTAGAAACTAGATGTCCCAACGCATAATGCTCCATTTTTTAAAAAAACTAAGAAAATATTAGTTATTGCTGTTGGCAAGACTAGTGCCATATTGATAGCAGGGAAAATGAAACTCTAGTTACAGAACAGGCACCGCAAGGATAGGATCAGTGCAAACTTTCCCATATTTCTTTACCAGAGTGCCTCACTCCAAACCAGGTGAGACCACTAGGGCTGAAAAGGTAGTTCAGACTTCATGTTCTCCCAGGTTTTGGTCCTTCTGCAGATACTACTAACGTGTGTGCCAACTACTGTCATTTATTATATATCTGTACAGTGTCTACTTGGCTGAGGCCTCTAGAAGCTACTGCAATATAAATGTTTATGTTTATTTATTATTAATTATTATTGTTGTTGTTGTTGTGTTTTACGGGATGTGGTTCGTGGATATCTGTCCAGTAAGAATTGTCCGCCCACTATTATCAAATCTGATCATGATGGACTAGAGGGTTATGGTACTTGTAGTCAGTTAAGGCACCACCTAAGTATCAAAACAGAGAACAGTCTTGGGCAATATTTTATAACTCCATCAGTTTCATTCAGATCTGGCCATGCTTTGAGCATTCCTGCTTTAGAATATACAGTAAAATAAATAGACATTTATTAATTACCTAAACTGAAATTCTAGAAGTCAGTCAATGGCCCAATGGGATATTTACATGCAAAAAAAATTATAGGGTTAGGCCCTTGAAATAAAATAAAGTAAAACAAAATAAGTCTCGTTGTTTTATTCACTGCTTTGATGTTATTATATATAGTCTTCAGGTTTCCTTTACTCCTGTCTGTTATGGCTTATACCTTTATAAAGTATCCTGTTGCTCTCAAAGCATTATAGAAGTTGGCTATCTACATAAAAGTTAAAACAAGAATCTGCAAAGTAGTTTTACTCCCCAAGTTTTACATATGCTTAATTTTGACTTTTATTTGTGTACAGAAGAGTCCTTTCAGTACTGGTTGTAAAGGTAAATGATCATGTGAGGAAGGTTCTGTCCTATTATATAGTGTGTTGGAAATACTATATTTCTGTGGAAAAGTCTGCAGAAAGACCATCTCATGCGGTAGGGTCTGATTTGGACTTGTGCAATGAGGCAAACAGTACTTTATCTAACCAGCAACGCTGTTTGCTGAGGGAGTCTGTTTATTTGCATTCCCTCAAACGTTAGCATCACGATTGTTTCTCTCCTAGCCCCGTGCCTACTTCCTGTGCAGCTGAAGCAGCCCAGGGTAAGTGAACTCACCAGCAATTGGATACGGAAGTCTAATGCGTTTGGGAAGTTGGGTTGGTTTACAGACTGAAGGCTCCGAAGAAAGAGGCCAATAAAGGTGCAAGGAGACGGGGTAGGAAATGTCATGCGGGCTAAAAATACACACGCCTGCTGCACAGATATGTTTGGATCTGTTTCGAAACTGATTAAAAAGTTGCCGGCCTGACAGACTCCCGTTGCTGGGATGATGATGATACGGATCTTCTCTGCCGCTTGCACAGACTTTGCATTTCAGCGCCCCTTTCAGCTTATTCTCCTTTAATAATTGCCGGCATCCTCTGTTTCAGTTGGGTACCTATCCCCGCTGTCTTGTACATAGACGTTGGAATGTATTGATGCCCAGATATTTTCCCCTTGAACACATATGGGAATGATCACGGGCATACCAGGATAGCAGCATTTCAAATATTTTTAAACCCCTTTCCCCCGTAACTCCTCGCATTCAAGCCGCGATTGTTTTGTGTAAGTGTTGCCACTGGAGGACATTGGGCGCCCTTTATTAGCAGCAATTCCAGCGTGCGCAGCATTTGCCGTGGCTGTTTCTGAGCTGGCCCAGAGTGTCTCTCTCCCAGAGTCTGCAGTGGTCTTGTGTCCTATTGCTGCCGAACCTCACCAGAAGGGGGGAAAGATGCACCAGCTCGCCGTATTTCCTTAATGCTATGTAATAAAGGATTGTCATTAGGTTTGAGTGTGCCATATGCCATTACCCCCACCGCCAAACTAAAATTAGCAAAATGTCAGGAATGGAGAGATTGATTCACCCAAGATGCAATTATCATTTAAAAAGTGCTTGATTGAGGTGCTGATGTTCGGTGATTTATTCTGCATACCATATACATAATTAAAGTAGGGTAGTGGAGTAATTTATCAATCTAGTTTAGACTAGAGGGGCAAGGAAAGGAGCTGCTGCCGCTGCTGCTGCTCTATGTTTGTTTTATTAAAACGCTTTCGGGATCTGATCCCGCCCCCTTTTTGCAAGAGTGAAACTGATTATTTCTCCAGCTCGGGAGGAGAGAGCCATTCGTTTGGGATTGTGGGAGAGAGAGAGAGAAGTAGAGAGAGACAGAGAGAAGGGAGGAAGGGAGAGAAGCAGAAAAGGACACCTCATCAAGCGTGTAGTTTGACTCCCTTCCTTGCCTCTTCCTTCCCCCCTCCGCGATGTTACAAAGGCTGTGAACTGCTCTCTTTTTCCCATTCGCCTTCTGTCACTTCCTTCCTGGACGCTTTCAGGACGAGTCCGGTTACTTTTAATCCAGCCAGCAGCACAGCCACTTTCTCCTCCTCCACGCTGTGCACTCACACACACACACACAGATACACACACGCGCACACACACACACACACATCAGACATCTTCTGGCTGCTATTGGATTGACTTTGAGGCTTGTGTGTGGTTCAAGGAGGCTGCATGTTGAACCAGGTGGTGAACACTTAAAAGCCTGGAAGAAGTAAAGGGTTTTTTTGTTTTTTTTCATTTTTTTCCTAAGAAAGGAAAATATCTCAAGGACTAGTCTGCTCATCTAAATGTTTGTAATGTAAGTACATATGCAATTCAGAATGGAAATAAAATACAGTGGGGATTGTATATGAGCCCCGTATACATATCTTATTGCATTTTTTAAGAATGTTATCGGTCTATGTATGTGTTCTGGGATTGAGGTTACTTGTATACTTCTTAAATATTTGAATCCACTAGCAATTGCCTTAAAGTAACTTTTTAGTCAAGCAACTTAGTTAAATCACCAGCTATTCAAATTACTCGTCCCCATCAATCTCTTGAGTGTTTAAAGTTTCATGAAATTAGTTCACCTCATTAGTATGCTTGATATCGTAAGTTTGTTTGGTTTTAATATTTCACTAAATGCTATGACCTTGTAGTACGTGCCCCCTGATTTATCAAACAGTTCACTGAAGAAACAGTCTGGCATGGGAGCAAAACACTCTTAAACGTCATATGCCACTGCTCTTTTCAGTTCTTGCATTTAGTTTTAGTTAAAGCATGCCTGTAAGTGGATACCTTTTCGCATCTCCTTTTTTCACACTCAGGTTTGAAACGCAGAGGCAGCTTGCATTATGGCATATGGTATTTTTCTGTTATAATGAAAGTTCTGGTATTCGCATAATACTTGAACTAATCTTTATATTAAGAGTGAGCAAGGTTAGATCTCCTTCACAAAACTGGCTGTTTTTTACTTTTGATTAAAGTTGTTTAAGGTCTAAGATGAAGTTTTGTGTAAAGGGGGAATTTAGAGAAACTGTTGGTGGATTATGGAACTGGAATACTTATATTTTCTTGATAATTTAGTATGGTGTTCTGTCATCTTGAAAACTGAACAAGAAGAAAATATATTACTTATTCTTTTACTCCAAAAGTACATGAAAAGGGTAAATAGCACAGGGCAAAACTTTATATCTGAATAATTTCTGTCACTTCAGGGCCCTGTGATTATATGTTTTTAAAGAAAGTTTTTATTCTCATTGGTTGTATGTGGTGGTTATGATTAGCAAATACCTGTCTTTTAAAATAAAATATCTTAATATATACCTTAATATTAGGATGTAAGAATTAAGCACAGAAAGGCATTTTGCCAATATTTTACTGGAGGTCTGTGGAGAATTGCCTAGACACAAAAAGTTTAATGGCAATTGCCTTAAATTATATTCTAATTTCATAGATTTATTTTAAATGGAGTGTAAAGGTGGCCAGCAGACCAATTATGTTAGACAAAAAAATGTGACTAGCTTTCTTTTTACTGGCACTTTGCAGGGTTTTGTGGTCGCAGAGGAAAGATGTTTATATGGAGTATAATAACTCTAATCCCTAGAGGCTTGGCAGGACATGGAAATATAACCACCTGTGAACCAGTTTGAACCTCTGTAGTACCAGCTGATTTCAGTTACAAACACTCATGCAGTAGGCCACTTTGGAAATTTGTCATTTTCTAAATTATTATTGTTAGAGGATGCTTAGAACATTGTTCTGAGACAAAAACCAACCAGAAATCCCACAGTGTTCCTTATTTTAGCCATTTTATTTAAATAAATATAGAATTATGACATCATATATGTATTTTCTCTGTACTTTGATGAAATCCATAATTCATATTGGGGCAAATACTAACTCTTGTTGAATACACTGAAAGACTTGACTGAGTAAGAACTTCAGGTTCGGGCCCTAAATCCAGAGTGTCTGTATTCCTGTAATACATGTCCTTTGGTTTTAAAAATCTGACATACATTTTTTACTGTTTATCTTATGGACAGTATCTGAAGGACAAATCTAGGGCCTGATCATGCAAACCTTCATTCATGCAAGTAGTCCTTAAATAAGTCCCACTGATGATGGTAGGACTGCCTGTATGAGGATAGACAACTCATGTGAGTAATAATTTTCAGGAACAGGCCCACAGACAGAAAATCCTAAATCAGATGTCTGTCAAGCAGTTGGCGTAAGATGTGAAAGAGTAGAGTACCACATTAAATTTCCTTATAAAAGAATACAGTTGTAACATACTGTCCCAAGTTCTCGGAGTTTTTCTCTTATGCCTGTTTGACCAAGAAAAAGCCAATTTAAGTTTAAACATGCCTTTCAGTGTTGATGCAACAATAAATGATGAACAATATGTGAGATTAAAATCTTTCAAAATGATGTATCTGGATTGCCAATTTAGGAGTACTTTAGTGATCAGACAAGCGCTTTTTACTTTTTAAGCTTCTTCCAATTTCATGGTAGTCTGAAGATTCTTCTTAAAGCTTTTTTTTTAGTGCATATATAACTTTGCTTGATGAAGTCCTTTTATCTGTGTATATGTAAATTGCCCACAGAAAAGAGAGAGGGAGAGAGAGAGAGAGATGATCATGTAAACAGTTTTATCTTGTGAGTTTAAAACATTTAGTGCCTTGTTGACAAACAGAAATTAATCTTTCCAGACTTTTTCCAGAAGTTCATCTTTAAAAGTTTTTGATTGAAAATGTTTTAAACTTCTTTGTGTACCTATGTAATAGGAAGGAATAGTTAAATAACTAAGTAGAACCTTAACAGTTGCATAGAAGTTTCAAATTAAATATTTTTTTTTGCCATTTTTAGTTTTTCTTTCTTTTACGCTTTTTGTAACAGGTTAATTTTTCAGCTGATCAGTAAAGTAGTACAGTGCATCCATAAGAGTATTTCTGTATCTTGTTGAGCAAAAAGTCATGCCCTGATATTGAATGAATAAAAGAATGTTTTATGATTCTCAACTACGTTTTCACCTGTTGGACCAAACTTCTAAATTACACATTAATTTACCAGAAATTCAGAAAAGATGGTTTGGTGTTAATTTAAGTACACTGATTGTGGAAATAACATAAATAAGATACTCTATAATAAAATAAAAGTTTTATTGTATTAATTGATGCATATTTTGCAGTGTAATTTGTGTATCTGTTTGTGTAATGCACTTCAGGCATCTTAAATCCCATAGTATAAACAGACTTTTTTCTACATCTACATTTTAGTCTATTTGGTGATTTAGAGACAAACCTCTAAAATTAAAAACAGGTTTATTTGTAACTCAAGAGGCAGAAAACTTTAGCACTAAGATTAATGATATCAGGTTAGTCTATGAAAGGGTTAACAGTATACCTTTGCACCTTATTTCAAAACTAAAACATATACAGAAGAACTCCGGTCAGCATGCACTATTTAAGTTGTAAGTGAAAAATTGAAATATTTTAAATATGCTTTTTTCATTTTATGAATATATTAATTGCCTGGCTGCTCTGAAAGAATTTAAGCTAATCTTCTGAGAGCTGATGGTCAGTATGTTACATGTGGACAGGTGATTAAAAGCTGGTGTCTTCAGTACTGTACCTTAATCTCACAGTCGCATTGACTGCAGTGCAGTAGAGCTTGGCTGTTCACCGGGATCTGTCATCTTTAGGAAATCAGACCAGCTTATAGAGGCGATTCACAAAACCAGCAGTGACAACAAAGTCTTATGTGCCTTACAAAAGAAGGATTAAGTAGTTCTCATGTCATTTTGATCGGACAGAGATAAAAGCTGATTGCTGCAGCATGGCAAGGCACACGTCAATTTCAATTGATTATTATGTAAGGATACTATAACCCTGTTGCTTAGTCATTGTTAAATGTAATTCAAAGCAGGGAAAATTAAATTTTGAAATGATTGGTTTTATATGACGTGATAAAAAATGATCCACATGGAGCATTGTTGCATGTCTTTCAAAAAATCACTGTTTATTCAACACTTGTTGAAATAGAGTGTTTTGGGGACTTTTTTTTTTTAAAAATTGGTTAGGTAATACATCGTTCAACAGCAGTTAGATCATTCTTGAAACTGCCTGAGACTCTACTAAATTCATAGCACTTATCCTACTAGGAACATATGCAAAAAGCATCTGCATTTTACAATTTAGCAGAAGTGTGGCATTAAGCATCAAGTAAATTATCTTAGTTCCAGGTAGTATTCCATTATATTTTAAAATACAATATTCAGCTGTACTTTGTGTTACATCCGTAGACATCACAGTATATTTTACAAATTAATTAGCAAATCAGATGTGGACCTTTTTTCTTTTGCTACAATCCAATTTGGCAATACAGTATAAAGTGTTGGCTGTTTTTGCAGGGAATAAAGTTATGACATATATGCTATACTAACATTGGGAACTATCAGACTTTCATAGATGACTAGTTCTGGTAATTTTACCTTTGTTGAAACAGAACTCCTTTTTTTACCCAACTGATGCCTCCTAGTGTTTCACATAATAAAACACTAATGAGTCATCCATAAATGTAAACATTGCTTTTTCATTGCCTGCATCTGATGTGATACATACTTTTTCATTGCCTTCATCTGATGTGATATATAAAATTAATATTTATGTGTTTAATTTTGTGTGTTATTAAAATCAGACAGGAAATTCCTGTAAATTAGATGTTTCATCTCAGTGGATACTATGCACACATTTACAGTTTTTCTATAACATTGCGTAACTGTATTTTGGAAAGTTTGTATCTCAGATAGAGAGCATTTTCTGTCTCTTTTACTTCCCATGTACATTATATGAAGTTTTAAAAGTATTATAGGGCTCAAATGGGATTAAAAAAGATGCTGATAGTTTAGCATTTCCATTTTTAAGGCCCTGAAAATATAGGTGCAGAAGAGTTTGAAATATCTTAGAGTGCCTCACAGCCAAATAAAATTAAAAAAGAGAAGGAATGTTGTGAGACATTCCATCTCACTTCAAACCCAAAATCAGCATAAAATAATTAACGTATGTCACATTCTGTAATTATTCCTGTGTATTTTATGTCTGAATAAGTAAGACAACTGTATTAATCTAATTTTTAAAGGTTTGGAGCACCCACAGCACACTGACTTCAGTGAAAGCTGCAGGTGACCAGCGCTTTTGAAAATTAAGTCTTTTATATATAGATGAATAGAGTATATAGTGGTTTAGATTTCCACAAGTTTGATATGGCTATAACATAACTCACCAATACTTGAACAAAAATATAATTTTATTAGATTAATACCATGTGACAGTAGAGGATTTTTTTTGGAATGAGGGGGTATCTGATTTTTGAAAAAGTTGTATAGCATCAGGGTTTTTGTGGCTCCTGCAAACTACTGTGATGAAGTATAACTTACTGGATTCCATTTGAACTGTCAGATGCAATTTTATAAGGAGGAAGAAGAAAATAGGATTTGCAGCAGTTTTGCAAATTTGAATGTCACAAGATTTTCAGTAGGGTATGAGAATAGCATAACTGTGACATCAGAAATATAATATGTTACTCTAACACTTTGAGGAAAAACATTGGATTTCATAAATACTTAGCTTACCATGTAAGTTACAAATAGATATAAAGAGAGTGAGACGCCTTACACTTTCACAAATCTGAACTTTACCAGTTAAAAAATGTGATAAAAGTTAATGACTTTTTCACAATGCGTGTATAACATGTGTGGGTATGTATTTACATATAAATGTATATTTTCATATATTAAATAGTTATGGACCTATCCAGGTATGCAGCTCTCACTGAAATAAATTGAAGTTTGGCTTTAAATCAAGTGCAGCGTCTGGTCTTTAGGTTGTATTCTGCCTCACTCACATATCTGTCACGTTTATGAATAATTTAAACTAGGGCTCAACAGTACTGGGATCTGCCATTTATTTAAGCCACTTGTGATCGGGCAATATCCCAGATCTTCAAACTTGTTTGAATCCTGGAAACACTTTAAAGTATGAGAGAGGGTTCATCCTTCAACCAGGAAAACAAATTTCAAAAAGGGATGGAAGTCTCCCACAAGAACTAGTTGCACTGCTTCTTCCCTTGAAAAGAGAAAGTAAATTTGAAAGACCGAAGGAGAGAGTTGGACTCATAGGAATTTTTTAGGGCAGCTCAAGTGTGGGGAGAGTGTATCTAGGAGTATTAGGCTGAAATTAAGCTAAACTGAGTGTCAATAAATATTTCCTTATAGTGACACATATTTAGGTTGTGGAATAATATCCGCGGGGAAATGGTAGAAGCCCTATCATCTGAGTTATTTGGATTGGACAAAGTACTTGAGAATTTTTGAGACTCTGCTGTAGGGAACAGTCCTGTAACGGCAGGGGGTAGACTAGGTGACCCAGTGGGCTAGATCCTTGGCACTTTGCGCCATTGCAATGTCATTCAGGGACTTAAAGCTGTGCTAGGGCTCAGCAAGTTGGCTGGGGGGCATAACAGTGTTGGGGGTAGAAAAGGAAGAGATTCAGAGATCCTGACCACTGGAGCAGCTCTTTGGGACCCACTATCTATCTGTTGGCTCAAGTTGAGGCAGCACTGAGACAGCCCCCAGGATCAGGGGTGGTATTGTCTTGGTGGCATGAAGTCCTCCTTCCCCTTTTCCCCCCTCCCCGCCCATGCTACTTGTTTCCTGGTGCATCTTGAGTTGCTTGAGTGAAACTGGAGCTCTAGCCTAACAGGTCTTTTCTGATTCTGATTTCTTTGATTGTATGATTTAGAAGACAAAGTTAACTATAGGCATGAGTATTAAAATATATGCTGTTTCTGGAACCCAGACATATTAATCATATATCTCTAATGCCATGATCCAGAGATATTCAGTTAGGCAAATCAAATTAGAGATAACACTATTTGTGTTATTTTCATGAACATAGAAAAGATATATGTCATTTGTGGAACCATTACATAGTATTTGCAGTATTTGCTTTTAAACAGTCAACCAATACCAGTTAGCAAAATCTGTACAGGACATGGCAGAGGATTGTGAAATTGCTTGGAAAAGACATCTACAGAGTAAACTTAATGCAGCATGTTGTCCATGGGAAGCATTACTATATAATGACAGAAAAATGCAAATACTAAGGAAGCTTTATTGATTTTAATTTGTAATAAATTATATTATTCTTAATAACAAATTACTTGTAATAAGCTATTGTCTATATGTAAAATAATAGTGCATTAGTCTAACCTAAATAACATTAAGAAATTTCAAAGATCAGCACAAAAATGGTCCAGATCAGGGGTAGGTAACCTATGGCACAGGTGCTGAAGGTGGTACGCGAGCTGATTTTCAGTGGCACTCACACTGCCCAGGTCCTGGCCACAAAGAGCTCTGCATTGTTAATTTAGTTTTAAATTAAGCTTCCTCAAACATTTTAAAAATCCTTATTTACTTTACATACAACAATAGTTTAGTTATATATATTTATAGACTTATAGAAAGAGACCTTCTAAAAACATTTAAATGTATGACTGGCATGCAAAACCTTAAATTAGAGTGAATAAATGAAGTCTCGGCACAGCACTTCTGAAAGGTTGCCAACCCCTGGTCCAGATTGTCTCTAGCGTAAAAAGCCACAGGAGGGCACTTTTCACTGAGGAGTCTGTAAAAAAGTGAATAAAGCCTGAGTATGTTCTGAAAGGATAGAGGGGGACAATGTCTCTGGTTCACACCTTCACAGGCCTGCCACAGCTCCATCCCCATCTTTTACATGTCACATCCAAGTAAGGGTGAAATATGTGGAGTTGGGAGGATTTCCATGAGGATCTTAAGGATGTGACATGATCTGGATCAACATGAGGAACAGTAAGTAAACACCCTGACTTTCACAATAAGCCAAAAATCAAGCTAATTCCATTTCTGAACAAGGCCAAAACAAGCCAATCCCTAAAAACCCCAACACTGTATGTGACTAGATCCCCCTTGTGTGAAATCAGGGACTGTGATGGGCCCGCTGTGAACTCCTGATTATCTCCCCCATTTGCCCGTGCTTGCCCCTGCTTGTCTCCCCTTGCCCCTGCTTGCCGGGAACCTGACAAAAAAAAAGAAGCAACAAGCCAAACACTAGCCAACTAGCAACTCACAAGTCAATTGAGCCAAAAACAAACCCAATTTCTGGATTTATTTATTTATTTATTGCGGGTTTGGTGTGTCTGATAGTGGGTCACAGCCTTTATGTAAAGCCTTATCCCACAGTCCTTACTAGAACAACATTTCCACAGGATTTGGCCTGCTATGAACCGGCCATAATCATGTAGAATAGGTAGGGCAACAATTTCAACAGTATCTTTAACCACAATAATTTAAAAGTGTTTTCCTAGATATGAGGAACTGATCTTTGAAGCAGTTCTTGATGAGGTCCAGCATTACCTACAGACTGTTCTGAGACAGTGGTCTGATTTTCTTCTTTTATCTTGTTCTTAGGTATAAGATGCAGATGAAGAATTGATATAAATTATGCACATGAGTTTGATTAAAAAATAGGTTTATTGCCCGTCCACTACACGTGAAATAAGTGTTAAATTGCACACATACCCAAACCTCTATACAACACATTTTATATGTTGGAATACTGGGCCGGAGAATATATCCTTGCAGCGGCATACAAGATTTATAGCCTCATCCAAAATATACATGCATAAATGCCAGAGATCAGAAATATAACCCTTACTGTTAATGAGATATTACAGAGTGGTAGACTAATTTCAAACTAAATAGAATGAACCAGTATATTATTAAATTACTTTAGAGTAAACATTTTAAACATTCTGTAACCTGGGGCTGTTGGATCACAGGTACTAATTTAAAATTATATTTTTAAAGAAAATGCATTAATTAGAAAGTAGGATTCAGGGATTTTTCAAAAAGAAAGTATGATTGGCTGGCTCCCTAATTTCATACAAAGCTGTTTTGTGTTATATATATTGAAACTGTAGGGCTAGATCCTCAGTTGGTGAAAATCTGCGTCGCCCCGCTGAGGTAACAATACAGCTGAGGATCTGGACCTGAGTTTTTTATCCTGATTTTAGCAATAATTATGTGTAGTATAGAATCAGAAGAATAAACCTTTTTAATTTCTGATAACATCTTTGGTGAATATTGGGGTGTATTTTTGTGCTTTCGAATATTAGGGTTTTGGTGCAGCAAAATGAGAGCTTTGTCCTGTCTGCACATCCAGATATAGTACTGGATATCCCATCACAGATGTCATTTTCTACTTCCTACAGTTCTTTCAGCACTGAGCTCAGATATTACACTCTTTGGTGATCAGTAGCACAGTTCATTTTCCACTCTAGCTCACTCACTGATATCTTTGTGGAAGTTTACTTTTAAAAAAAAGTGTATTTAGAGGGAAGATACCATGTGAATGGGTGTGATAGAAATCCCTAAGATAGATAAGAGAGATATAAGTAAATTTATTATTTTAGCATGATGTTTTTAATGCCTGCGATTTTATGCTCTGCTTCTGCACCTATGGGAAAGAACATCACTGTTATCGTTTCACTGGACACTGAAAATGCATTCCTTACTTAGCATCATTCTACATTACTTAATAACAATGTAAAGTGATACATGATACAGCAGTTAGGTGTGACAAAAAGGAAATATTCTGTGGTCTGTTTCAGAAGAGCAGCACTTTTCATTATTCTGGCCTCTTCTTGACAGATCCTATCCACCGTATTTGAGACAAGTGGTGATTTTATGATTCTGACTATTGCTACAAGTCACTGTATTCTGTTCTGTAAAGCATTAGCACTCTGTTCTACCACATTTTTTAACACAGACTGTTCACTGAGGACTAAGGTTAGGTCAATAGTGAGACCATTCAAGTCTATGACCATCACAGATAGGACCTGAAATAATGCTGTTCCAGATTGCTGAGGAAATGTAATTGTGTAGGCATTGGGGGAGAAAGTGTTTTCCTTCTCCTTTCCTGCTGACTGTAAGCCATATGGGCCTTTGACCATCGCCTTTCCTTTGCTGGATCAGAAGATTGGCCTGTAATTTAAATGTTATCCTAAAAAATGGCACTTCCATATTTGATTGGTATCACTTGAAAATGAAATGTAAATATTTCAAATAGGAACTCAACTATGCTTCTCCTAGGTAAGTACAGATTTGTGAAGATTTCCCTACTGACACATTTACAAAGCAAGGAAATGCGGCATTCTATTTTCATAGAAAGGTTCAGACCTTAATTTTAGGTATAAGATGCAGTTAAACAAGTAGCTGATATTGTGCATATACTCAGAGTTGCAGATATTTTGAGCAATGCGTCAATTCAAGCTAGATATCTCAGATTAGAATCTGGCTCTTTCATTGAAAATGTGAACCAACATATATTAATTTCAATTCTGAAACACAATGCATATTTAATACTTGTTTCTTTTATTTGGCAAAATCATCCATATCTAGAAGAGAGAGTCTCCAAGAGTCTCATGCAACTCATTCTCATTTATTTCAATAGCAGTTGAGAACAAAACTATCATCCCTAATTAGAATTTCTGACACTTCATACCTTGGGGGACAATACTACTTTATAATACAGACATCTTCTAAACTTTCTTTTACATATTAATTCAATAACCATCATTCCTAAAAAAGTACATATACAAATGATTTCTTTTGAGATAAGAAAAGGTATTATTTAGAAGATATACTGCCTGTAAGGTAAGAAGGATAGTCTAGAGGAGAGGATGTTGGACTAGGAGTCAAAAGACCAACATCTAATTCCAACTCAGATACAGACCGACTTTGGCCAATTCTCCGAATCTGTTCTGTGCCTCAATTTCGCATCTGTAAAATGGGTATAAAAATTCGGTATCTCAGAAGGAATGTGGGGAGGCTAATCCATTATTGATGATATGAAGTTCAGATACTATCATAATAGTGGCCATATATGTTCTTATCTAGATTAGACATAAAGAGCTGCTAGATTCAACATAGTCTACAAATTTAATTTCCCAAACACAATTTCCCTTCTACTTATATTAACTGAAAAGTGTGTTTCTTGTTTCATTTGTCTGTCAAGTACAATGGACAGAAAGAAAATGCCTTTGGATTTGTTTTTCAGACTTCACTTATGGACCCTCCCATCTATATGCAACTGCTTATTTTACCAGTAGTTAATGGGAGTTTATGGTGCCCAGCACCTTGTGGGATCAGGCCCTGCAGAAATACTGTTGTATCATTCTTTTTTTTTTCTTGACTTGAGAAGTGTCACATGCCATAGCTAGCAGAACTCAGAGCTCTAGGTATAGGAATTACAGATTCACATAAGTGATTAGATACCATGATAACGAGTGTGCTATAAATGACTAATAGATAGATTATATATTCTTTGAGACAGGAAGTGCCACTTCAGGGGAGGAAAAAATTGCTTAAAGAAAACTTCCTTGTGTAAGAATGTTAAATAAACCTTCTGATGAACAAAATGTTAGAACAGATAACTCAAAACTTGTCATTACATGCCTGATTTCAATCCTCTTCAATGGAGACCTGGGTGGTCCGTTAGGAAAGATCTTGTGGCCTCGCAAGCATGCCTCCTCAGCCAGTTTTTGAGACAGTTAACATTACTGTACTGCATACATAGGTGTAAATCCAAACCTGACTTCCTGAATGGATTATTATGCTTGAATAAATGAAGAAGAATAACAAATCTGGTTAAAAAATTGTGCAGATTACTCATTCTTAACCAGTATTTATCTAAGAACTGTTTAAAATTGAAACAGATTATGTGGTAGGAATATTGTGTTGCCATGGTGAGTTGTTTCACTTTTTTCTACAGTTGAGAAATTTCTTCCCATTTCACAAATATGGAGAGGACCAGCATTCACAGATATTTATATGTATATTTAAAAAAGTATACAAAATGTAATTGAATGTAAATTGGTGTAGCTCCATTGACTTGAGCTCCAACTGAGGATCTGTCCCACCATATCCTGCTAAGAAACTCTTGTGTATACAGAATCGTCAATTAATTCTGTTAATTAACATCCTCCTGCTTTCCCCACCTCCACCCTGACTCTACGTCCAAATTTGGTAGAAACAACAGTACCACTGGAAGCAACATTTCAGAACAAGATGACCCTTGCTTTCTCTGCCAGATCCTGCTTCTGGTATGAAACACTGTGGGAGCATGTGTTGATATCTGTTATGACTGCCAATCAGTGGTCAAACATTCCAAACAGACTTTTAGACGGTTAGCAGAGTCCTCATCCTGTGACTGCACTTGCAACGTGTGCGTCATTCATATCCCTTGAGGAGGGATGAATCCTTATGGTGCCCAGTCAGTGTGAGCTATAGTAGAGCATCTTGCTAGCTGAGGCAGTAGGAGTACGTATATGCTCATCTCAGCTGAATGTTAATGGTCCTATGTGATGATATACATAAATTTTCCATTTTTGCCTATTAATTTCCTTCTATATCGTGTCTATCTGTGACCTTATCTTTGTATCATACTTCAGAGAATGACAGCTGAATAAATTAACTTCATTATTTGCACCCAGAATGAGAGACATTCATTTTAGCAGACTCAGCAAGATTCCTAAATCCACTCCTGAACGTGGAGTACAACAACCCTGTTGCCATGATGGGCTATTCACTGGGATTGTTATTTAAACAGCATTGAAGGCCAGATAATACCTTTATATGTGGGCAGGCTGTCATAAACTTTAGTGCAAGCCCTGGCTGCATCCACTCCAGTGCAGAATTTGATCCTTGGAGGATATATTATGTCACACTGTGAAGTAGGGCAACAAGTATCCCCATGGCACATGACCTACAAAACTGGACATTGTTACCATTGCTGTCAAGGTGGATTGCTTGCCATTTCTTGGAAGGGAAATATATAAAATATTCCATTAAAAAACTACATGAAGAGAACATTAAGGTTGCATTATTAAACATTTGATTCCCGCAGTTAGGGTTGCAAACCAATGAGCCCTCCAGAGCAATCCCAACAGTAATGCTGGAATCTCTGCAGACTTAGATACACACCCTCAACTCTAGAACATCAGAGGTAATGAGGTTGTAACAAAATCAATTTACACACCAGTTTTGAATGTAAAGATTTGTCAGTTCAAACTGTCAATCTAAACCTTCACTACTTTACTATTGTTAGATTGATAGCAGGGTATTTGCTTAATGTCAGTTTAATAATGCAAGAAAGTTTTTAACTGAGAGCATACCACAGCAGAGGAAGGATGGGGTGGTGATTAGCGTGTTAGTCTGGGACTTGGATAAGAGGGATTAATTCTCTGCTCCTCCCACAGAATTTCTTTGTGACTTTGTCAAGTCCATTAGTTCCCCATCTGTGAAATTGTGATAATAGTACTTCCCTACCTCTTAAAGGTGTTTTGAGCTTTTCAGAGCTAGGGTGAAGGAAATCATGTACATACAATAGAGAGCAGACATGACAATATTTAGCATACAGTTTCTTTTAGGAAATTATTTTATGAAGTAAAGCATACAGTCTGCACTTGTATAACTCTAGTCTTTTAATTAAAGTTGAGAACTTTCTGTTTCTTCAAGTCTATTTTTTTCTATTTCTTCTTTAGTTGTTGTGCCAAGGTATCCATGTGTGTTTCTTCCACTGTCATCTGGCTCATTCCCAGCAGATGCACACAATCTGTTTTGCTGTCACTAACAGGGTTCAGTTTATGGAGAGAATGTGTCAGAACATGCCGCCATAGTCATTTCTACAGGATTCTTTTTTCTAAAGTGTAACTGAGAGTGTATTCTTACCTTATTTTTATTGTACTGTCATAGGGCTTTATTACATATGTTAAATACTAGCCTATGCTGGGAGCAATGCAGAGCCACCTTATCCCAGTGGGAGATGAGGGAAGCAGACTGAATCCCTGAAATCCCTGAGTGTACGTGCTCGTTGCCTCACCTCTTCATGGAGTTCACATACTCACTCTGCTGTTGCATGGGTTGGTACAGAGGGAGTGTGGCCATGGTCCTCACTTCTTTGGGGTTACCTGCACTCTCGAGGCTGCACAGAGGGGGGTCATCACTGCACTCCTTGGAATACAGCAACTGCAATCCTGACAGGCCCTCAGGGGGCAAGGGGAGGCAGGGAATGACTCCTTGAACATCTCTCCCTCCTGCACACCCACATGAGGCATCAAAATCTGGCCCATATACAGATTTGTAAGAAAGTTCAGTAGACCAAAAATATGCCCCATTTGTTAGTTTATTTTACTGTTTTGTATGTTAATTTCCTTATTACTTAAATGGAAGCATTGGGAAAAATCCTTAGAAATATGTTAAAGTTGATGTAAGAGAACCTAAACCTACATATTTGGATAAATTGTAGACGCATCTTCTTCTTATCGTTTCTGATATCTCTGTCAAAAATATATCATTTAGTATATGTGCTTTACTAGGTAGATGGTCACAACTCCTTTGTTATGACATTCTCAGGCATTGTTTTAAAGGACGGATTGTTTAGAAAATGTTAGACACTATACACTTATCTTGTGCAAATCCTTCTTAGTTTGTGCATTATGGACCTGATACTAACTAGTAAAGAAATTCATCACCATTTTATGCAACAGTGACTATTTAAAGAAACCTCTTGGATTTTAGTCATGCTGGCTACCATAGGCTATTCTTGAATAAATGTCCCAATATTCCCAGGACAAGGAAATTTTTATTCACAGGTGATTATACTATCATTTTTTTTTCTATTTACCAATTTAGGAATGTCATCTATAGCCTAAAAACCTGGGTTCCTTACATTACATAAATTGTAAACATAAAATTTATGAAATATGGGTCTAAAAGGGCGCTGTGTATAAAAACATGCATGTCTTCCCCCTAAAATAGGCCATAGGTCTGATAAAAGACTGACTAGCAGCCTGAACTTTGGCATATTCAGGCTCAGATGACTACTAGAAAAATCTTTTTTTCCCCCCCAATTATTATTATTGCATTTGTTTTCTGATAGTGCTAGAAGTCCCAATTTAGATAAAGGTCCCATTGTGCATGACACTGTACAGACACATAGTAACATATAGTCCCTGCTCCAAAGAGTTGACAGCTAAAGAGTGAGAGGAAAGAGAAGCATAGGTAGGTTCTAAAAGTGACGGCACTTCATTAAGAATGCCTTGCCATTGATCCCACTGTTCAGCTCCAACAACAGAGCATCATTATGTCAACAGGTCATAAAGAGAAATGGCAATCCCTGAGGCCCTGATTCAGCAGGGTACTTAAGCACGTGTGTAACTTTAGGCACAAGTTGTTCCATACGGGTACAGCTTTATAGACTGTCACTAATGAACACCTTGCAAATAGGTAGCCAGAGCAGAACAGGAAGCACTAATATAATGCCTTGCCTGATTTGAAATTGATCGACAGCTAAAACTTACAGGTGTTTTGCAGGCATAACTGTGCGTTGAGCACAATGCTGTCATCTAGTTTTGCAATTACAAAGCGGGAAGTTACTTTGGTGGAGTCCACATTGGACAGGAAGGGTCACAGCCTCCAGCTGTTAAAAAAAGTTAACATTAAAAAATGTATGGACACAATAGATGCTTATTAAAGAATCAAATTTGTTTTACAAGTTACTGTTCCCCAGAATTCTATTATTCTCATTCTTAATCATCTAACTTCAATCTTTGAATTGCCCTTTGTTCAGAGGAGTTGATTTCTCTGGGCTTTTTTGATAGCTAAAAAAATTAATTCTTCAACAGTAGAAATCTCCATTAATTCCCAAAATCAAAGACTGACTTAATGAGCTTAGTGACTTGGCTGCATTTGAAGTAGCTTGCATATATATATATTTACATAAATTAAATAAATTTAAAAAAATTTGATCTCTATTTTTAGAGGGATTTTAAAAATATTATTTTACTTTGAGTGGGGAGTCTTTATACATCTACAACTCAAAATTACTCGTGCTATAAAGATAAACGTCACTCTGTAGTTCCTCATACAATTTCCGATTTTATATTCATGACAGGGTGTATATGTTAAAAAAAAGCTATTAGATAATATTAGAATGCCACATTAGTAAAACTTGATCTGGCCTCTCTGTAAAATCAGTTACTATGCCCATGTGTACATTCATAGAAATGATTTTTTGAGATATGCTGAGATAAATACATGCGTGCCTCAATTCATGGTAGAGCCTTTGTAAATAAAATTTTCTACATATTGTCTCTGCACAATTAAACAGTCTAAAATACAATTAATCCATAAACACTGTGATATTGTTTGTACATGTACACTGAGATGCTATATGAGAGTGCTGTGCTGGTGATTTGGACCTGTCATCCTAATATATCATGCAGTAGAAATATAATTAATGATTTGTAGATTCTCTGCATTTTCAGTGTATGTACTTGTCTGTTTATATGTGTGGACACCATATAAATAAGCATCCCAACATATAATTTTGCTTTATTCTAGATCTTCAGGTTGGGTAACTTGCTCTATTGTCTGCTGCTATGGGCTTTATATATAAGTTGGACTAGAGAACAGTAGAAACTAGTTCCAGAATGATTTTTTTGACAGTAGTTTTTATTGTTTTTGTCTACAGGCTAGAATTCTGCATGAAGATTTAGTCATTCCTGAACTTTCATGCAAATAATTTTGATCTTATTGAATTAGTCCAGAAATTATTTTTTATTGGGAGTTATGAACATGATTTCCCCTTATAAAGGTTAAATAGTTGCAGTGTGCACACTCATTAGTACACATATAGTAAAAAGGAAATTATTAGGAAATTGCTGGTTCAGAGGAGTTGTGCTGGTACTGTTCTTCCCTTTGTTGCTAGATAGTCAGTTCAAATCCTACAAGGTTGGTAGTGACCAAAAACTATTTTATCTGGTCTTTATATAAGCACTTATAAGATCCTCATTGCTGTCGTATGAGAACTCCTACTGCTATCTGTTAGCGGTTTGACCTAGGAGAAATAAGTCAGAGATCTTAATTCATTCTCAATAGACAATGTCTACATCATAAAAAAATGTTACCATCTCTGGGTACGTTAGACCGTCAAAGGCACTCTTTGATGGTCTAAAGAGGCAAAAGTATGAAACTCCCTTCCTCACCTGGCCATATTTTTATTGTGATGTCTTTCAGCCTCTCTCCTTAGTTATACCATGCAAAATTAAAACCCACAAATTGACCTGCTGCAGAACAAAGCAATATCACATTTCAGTCACAATAACAAAAAGCACAGGAACCTTACATCTGCCTCTGTCTCTCACCCCACTCCTTTCTCAAATGTCTGAGAACAAAAATAACCTTTACAACATGTGCAGAAGCTTAGTAGATTCAGATGGACCAAAGCGGGTAACAGAGTCCAAGCTGAAGATACCTAATGGATACCCTGCTGGCAGCTTCCTAACCCAGAGATCCTCTATCTCAAGCACCTCAAAACATGGTGACATGACAGTGTGGAGAGATTTGTGCTCAGGCTTCCCATGATATACTTGTTTTGTAGAAAAACTGGGGACCTCAGTCTCAATTGCTATCTGTAGAGGAAGGATTGACCAGTGGCTCTGCCACGGTCTCCCTGTGCAATCTTGGGCCAACTCCCTTAGTACCTTGCCTGCAATATTAGCACTATCTTACCTGATAGGAATACTGTGGGGATAAGTATATTAAAAACTGTGAGGTGCTCAGCTACCGTGATGATAGGGGTCATATAAGTACCTGAAACAGATAGACAGAAGTTGCATCTTAATAACTGACGATATCTAATGATTGCTTAGGTCAGTGCAAAGCTTTTGTAACATTTTTAAAAAAATGAGACAAAATAGAACTATTATTTTTCTTTCATGCTTTCTGTGGATATAACTGTAACTTCATAAAATCTGAAGAGATTTGTGAAAGAGATTAGCTTTTTCTATGATTATGCTTTGGAAACTTAAGGGAAAGACAACACTGAAAAATACAGTTTTCTTGGTGTCCACAGGATACAAACAGTGTGGGCATTTTCATTTAAAAATACTTTTCAATGGCTTGCCAATAGCCTCAATTTCCGATGTGGAGGGACCACCCTCCTTAGTGGTAAGAGACAATTCTTTCACTGTGTTAGCTCAGTCATGGGCCTTTCTTGGGCAGAGACAGTTTATTTTTGTGAAACTGTCCCAAAATATGTATTATCCATGGACTAGGGCCCATCAAAGAGACTTGTTACACTTGTAATGATAGGTTGGACCTTTATAGCCAGTACAGGATCTACTAAGGTCTCTATTTGAGTTTCTTTTTTTAAAATTAAATATGCACATATCATTTTTTCTCTTTCTGCATCGACATGTGTTAGCTGCACAGTATTTGCCAAGAAGAACCTATGAAATACACACCTATGTTCTTTCCGCGGGTAGTGATGGCTAGTTGGAGATATGCTTACAGGGATTTCTGCTGTACTGCCCTAAGTCCTTCTCTGGCATCCATGGAAGTCGTATGCATTAGTATAATGTAATGCTTGGCCACAAAGGAGTTGATTTTGGTCCCGATCTAATGCTATACTGAGTATTCAATAAAGTCAGAGTGGTACCCTTCCTTATTAGTACTGTTGGAATTTCATTTTCTGTGACTTTTTTTTTCCAAGTAAAAATACAGATGGTGTTTTAATGATTATGTTTGAGGGGGGTGGCCTTTTGAAAAAAAATATGAATTTTATTTTTTGAAAATATTTGCAATGTTAGTGGTAGAAATATAGTTGCTCAGAAAAGACATATATACTCGTTCATTAGCCTGTTCGCTTATAAGCCAACCCCCCAAGATGGTTAAGTAAAAATAGCAAAAACTGTATGACCCTTTCATAAGCCAACCCTGTATTTCAGGGGTTGGCAAACTTTGGGTCCCGGCCATCAGGGTAAGCCGCTGGCAGGTCGGTATGTTTTGTTTACTTGGAGAGTCTGCAGGCATGGAGCCCCTCAGCTCCCTATGGCCATGGTTTGCCGTTCCCAGCCAATGGGAGCCACGCGAAGTGACACTCCAGGTAAAGAAAATAACAGTGTATTAGATATTCTATTCAATGATTCCATAGAATTTAAAATAATCATTTCTTGGTGTAAATCCATTTATAAGCCGACCCCCACTCTTTGATGCGTCACTTTTTTACCAAAAGTATTTGGCTTATGAACCGGTATATACGGTAATTCTTTAGTAGTAGCAGTTGTAGGCTTCTTTAAAACTGAGCTGACCTAATATGATAGATTTCCTAAGATACTGAATGTTATTTTAATATTTTAGAAATTAAAATATTTTTAAGCTTTGAAATACACTGTGTGACTAGCTGTTCTCATTCCCGACTTCTGCTGTCTAAAAAAATTTGTAACATGGTAACAGGTAGGTATGTTTGGTGTCTCCAAAGTCATAGCAATCCAGTTTTGATTATGAAAAAAGTTAACTGTTAAAATGGATCATGAAAGATAAGCAATAAAAAACATTATACAATACACTCAATAAATACAACTCCCTCTATACACAGAAGACTTCTATTGAATAGAAAAGGCACCTTTGACAGAGTAACATAAATTTTTTAGCATTTTATTAACAGTGTGAATTGTAGGTCCCCTGACAATCTGCTTTCTTTATGTTTCCACACACCATTGGGTAACAAATCAGGTACTCAATCCTACAATAGTTATGCACATAAGTAACTTTCTTCAAATGAGTCCTTCACTTGAAGTATTAGCTTCCAAAGATATATCTCAACTAAAAACATGCTTAGACAAGACCTGATGGGCATCTCAAGTATTGGTGGAGCATGACATCATGATAAATAAAGAGTTTGGTCATTCCTGTCCAAATAATGGAGTTGATCATAGATACAGTTCACGGCAAAGTATTCATCTGCAAGGAGAAAAAAACAGATGCTAAGGAAACATCCTTATTTGAGTCTTATCACTTGGCTGTAAAAAAGAAAAGATCTTCATATCTTCCCTATCTGCTTGGATCACTTGGCATATATCCAAGGCACACAGGGCAAAGGGCTTGTTTCCTTCTTCTGGGCTCAGGCCACACTTCCTTCTGAAGCAGGAAGCAGCTTCATGGGCAGAGAGATTATGATGGTCTTTACAGAGATTTTCAAGGCAGCAAGCTGATTCTTGATGTTTTATATCACAAAAGACATGCAGGCTTCATCCAGTGCTGCATTCAGCCAAAGGTGTTGCACATAGTAGTCCCTTAGTAAATCAGGAAACAGCATACGTGCATCATTATTTCAGTTTCAGTTGTAGATTAGACTAATGTTTTCCTTCCTTTGCTATCCACTATAATATAATGCCATTGAAGGATCTCTGGCATTACCGTGCTAAAAAATAAGGTAACTTGTTATCCATGCTTACCCAAAAATTCCGTCTCTTGAAGCAATATCGTCCACTGGCTGTGGAAGTTATCTCAACTGCCAGCCTCTTTGACAGAGGAGGTTTCTCTCTGAACCAATGACCAAGAGGTTTGAGTTTTGCCCCCAAACTGAAGACCTACTGTGAGATCTCTATTCAAGTCTCAGAAGGCCATGTCTTCTGCTCAACTGGATTATTTACAAAGTCTTCTGAAGAACTATCACTGTTGTAGTTTAAGAATTACAGCTTTTAATATACTGAGACCTGGAGGGTTTGGGGCACACTTTCAACATGTTAAATTACTCGTGCAGTTTCTGCCATAGTTAACAGAAGTTCATTATCTAATTCACTCTACTCCATCCTGAACTTTTTCTCCAGTTGGTATTACCACTCCAGGCAGGCCACAGATATACAAGGAGTTGCTTTTAGTACTTATGATACTCAATATTGCCAAACAATTTGTTTGTCACATACGGTTGCTTTTTAAGAAAGTAATTTATTTTTCATTATGGAGACAATAAATGTTAAAATTCAAATATTGTAAGTCACGATAAAGTGAATAATTAAAATGTTTTCAGGATCAGACTCTGATTTTATATGATGAAGTATAAACCTCAAATAATATATGTTTTATTTACCTTAATTCAGTTTGGTGAATTGTGAATTGTAAATGCATTTTTAGTCATCAAGAGAAATGCAAGGCCTTAATGTAATGCATAACCACAACTTGCAGTACATTTTGCAGTTTATAGTCCAGCTAAATACATACAAATGTATGGAAATCTCTGTTTGCACATGTGTGGGGAAATCAAATGGTTTATATTAACAAATGCCAAGCGTTATGCCTGAATTAGCCTACTAATTTGTTGTGCTGAATATCAGATTAATGATAACAGGACTTTATTGAGCTTCAGAGTGTTGCTGAAGTTCAAGGTTAGCTTGGCAGACAGCAGATTCACGTCACACAGTTTATGTGCTTACAGTGGGTAATGTAAGAATGCTAAGTAGCAAAGCCATTGGCAGAACACTGATGATACCCAACTGTATATCTCTTGCCCATGGATTCTGCAAGTACAATCTCCATGTTGAAGGAATGCTTGGATGATATTGTCAGCTGTCTCTTCCTCAATACAGAGAAAGCAAAAGTTTTGCCAGTGGCTACAGATCATCTTTATGAGGATATTTTTCTTCATGCATGTCTCTGCTTAATGAAGGGATTTCAACACAAGTAGCCAGGTTAAGAATCTTGGTATCCCATTCATCCACGTCTTCTTTGTGGAAATCTATGTGCTGAATGAGATAGAAAAGTGTCTTTTTTAGTTGTATAGTTCATGGAGATTGCACCCTTATTTATCCTTTGATGACCTTATAACAGCAACACATGCCCTCGTGATGGGAGAGGATTATGGTAATTCCCTCCTAGAAAGGCTTTCAGCAGTGCAGCTCTGTCATTTGCAGCCTCTTCAGAATGCAGGAGCACATTCACTCCTTGTCTTGAGCAAATGTGATAGTCTTACCTCCACATTGACTCATTTACATTGTCTGCTCCAAAGAAGAGGTTTGATATTAAGTTGGCCTTGATTTTTTTTAAAGGACTTAATGGCGAAGATAATGACTGTTTTCAAGACTTCTTTCTTGTGCATCATTTTGACAGATATCACTACTCAGATGCCACACAACTTTTAGGAATCTCATCATCCCATCTTGATTGGCAAGTTATGTCTTTTGCTATGGTGGGCTTTAGGCTATCAGGCTCCCTCACCAAATCTGTTTTACATTTATTCCTGCAAAGATGATTTTCAAATCCTTATAATCTCCATAGGTATTACCTTCATCCTCAATAGTTTCTTTTGGGTTGTAAGAAGAATTATTTGATTACTTTTTATTATTTTACCACAGAATTGTTTTTATGATGCTGTGCCACATTCTGAGGATCTTGGGGGCAGAAAGTAGGAGAACTTTAAAAGTAACATAATTATTATAGATAACTGTAATGGCATATTAATTAATTAACTGGTATATAATTAATTGTATAGTAGTTTTAGAAGCCAGATGCTGTTTACCTTTCTCATGTGAGCACACCAAGTAAAGTCAATGAGACTACTGACTGAAGCAAGGGCATAGAGGATTAGCCCCCCCTACCCCTCCCCGGTGTAAATTTAGTATAATAATACCTAGGAAAGACAACTTGTAAAATCACTCTAATTGAGGCTTTATTCCTTTCTTTATAAGGATAAATCTTGTCCCCAGTGCACAGCCCAAGTCACTGAGATTTGTGCTAAGGTGAATTTAAAATGGGAATGAATCCTCTTCTTAGGTTATTCTCCTGCTACTGCTACAGATCTTGTAGCTCCTGTGCCTTTGATTAGAGAATGGTCATAACAGATCCACTAATCCTTCACTACAGAGCACCTAAATTAGCTGTAGCTAGGTCCCATCAGATCTCACAAGTTAAGCAGAGTGGGTTGGATAAATGCACGGAGGCAAGATTTTTCAGAGACATATAGCTGCTGCAGAAATTCATCTTTTGGTGATTCAGGAGGGAGAGTTCTGTACTGGATTGGTGTTCCAGTTTGGTTCTAAGGCCACCAGTGCTGACTTTTTAAAGAGACTTACAAGTTAAGTCCTTACCACATAAAGGTCTCTTGGCACTTTATGCAGTAGTAGGGCTGTTTATTCCAATGTTCTGGCTAAATTTTTGATCTAGTATTTACATTTCGCTTACCTACATCCCCCCTGCACTTTCAGCTGGAACATTCTTCACCATTTCTTGCCCTAAACAATTACATAGTGTGCATTGATAAACAGCAGTCGTTTTTCATCCCAGAGGGGCCTACATTTCAAATGTGCATAACTTGATGCCTACCAGTAGTTTGTAAAACATGTTATGTGTCTGGTCCTGCATTTCTTATGTAACCATTGATTTCAAATTTTCAGTGCACAAAGAGTGCAGGAAAAACCTCTATGATCCCTGAACTACAAACCCTTATGCATGTGTTTAATTTTAAGTACAAGAGTAGTCCCACTGCCTTCAGTGAACACTTAAGTGCTTAAAGTTAAGCATATGCTTATGTGTTTTTATGTTTGGAGCCTATCCTGCAAAGACTTACCCATGTGCTTAACTTTACGCACTGTGAGAAGTTCCTTGACTTGAATAGAATGAATGGGGAAAGCTAAGGACATGCATACGTTTTTGCAGGTTTGAGGCCTATGTTTATAAGTATTTTGGAATCCTTTGAGATGAAAGGTACTACATAAATGTGACTTATCTTAATAACACGACGATGGCATTCAAACTTCCGATCACATTTTCTAACCTGTATATATTATTACATGGTGCACTCTGCTCTGCAGAGAGAAAACATCCTTGTTTTTATCAGGTTTTACAAATGCGCTATTTAAAGCAAAAAGAAGGAACTGGAGGAAGCTGACATGATACCTGATGTTGTACTCCACAATATTAAGCTCTTTCTAAATGTAGGTTTAATATATTCTTCTTGTCTGGCCAGCTCAGATGGTGTAGATTAAAGTTACTTTTTCACGTCTTTAATTATATTATTTTCAGTAATGTTTTGATGGATTAAAATAAATTTAAAAAAACAGAGAATATCATGTCTATTGTAACTCCACTGAAGCAATGGTGTTATACCAGGGATGGATTTGACCCATTATTTTAATATTAAATTGGGAATTTGTTAAGTCTTATTCCCTGGAGAGTTTTCAGTGTTCTATATTATTAATCTTTAGATGGTAAACTGGCATCCAAACAGAATATGGTCAATTTTTAATAGCAATGACTCCTATGAGTAAGTTTTATTGTAGCATCCTGGAATATCATTTATTCTTTTGCTTTATGATTTATTCATCCTAGGTACAAAACTGTAAAGGAAGTGTGTTAATCACAAACAATAGCTCTGCTACAGTTTCGGGACTGAATAACCAACATGGACATGCTACTTATTATTACTTATGCTATATCTTATGTTAACAATAAAGGATATTGATAAATTAAAGTAGCAGATCTTCTGCAGCACTTAAAGCATTGATGAGCAGTAAATTATTCCATCCCATATGATATGTTCCAAAGGATTGCTGTAAATAAAAAGCGTAAGATTCCTGTTTTTTTTATTAAAAGAGTTGATGTGCTTTAATGCAGTATATGCTAATATACTTGCAAAAATGTTCACGATGAACCGTCTCAGAATTATCCATAAGAATTACAATACTGTATATGATTTTTTCCCCTTGATTGAATACTTAGGACACAGTTCTGCAGGGATTTGTGCCCTACATATGTCTGAATTTATACAATTAAAATAAAGTGTGTCAGAATGCAACTCTCCTCTCTAAATTGTGGGAAATTGTTATTCGCCCACCTGGATTTCTCAGCATGCAATTAGGAATGGGCCATTATGCAGAGCGGGAAGGGAATCGGAGGCAGCTTTAACTTGGGTGTCTGACACTTTCTGTGCATGGCTGATAACCCAGGCAGACCTTGACCTTGGCAACATTACATGAGCAATCTTTAAGGATGAACTGTTCTTGAACAATTTCTCTAATATATTTGACACAAAAAGGTTTTCCTTTTAACAACAGGCATGCATGTTTTGTTGTTCCTCTTTCTTTTTTATCTTGAACAAATGTATTCAAAGAAGCCACTGCAAGGAACCTCCTGTTTTCTATTTCTCTTTTTAGTCTCCCTAGATTCCTTTCATAGTATACTGGTGTTTGGTGGAGGGCACTGGTAGAAGTTGTTTCAACAGTTGTCGGGTTTTATTTTTTGGGGTCACATTCATGTGATGTCTTTAATCTGGAATACTTAAACTTGGATGGAGTAGACGGAATTGATGGTTATTTTCCATGTTCTAGTATATGCAAAGCTAAAATGTGAACTTTGCCTCATCACTAGAGGCTGCACTGTACGGCAAACAGAGAAGGTGGAGGTACAGGTAGTGACATCATGACCATTGTCATGAGTTCAGATACCAAGGTGGCAGGCACCTTATAAATTCATAAGTAAGCTGACTGAATCAAGGCTCATCCTGTATTATCAGAACTAATGCCTATTAGTTTTTAGGTTCTAATAGAGGCTGTACCTATTGTAGGATACTGTGTATGACATTTGTGTCTACATCAGGATTTGCTCTGATCCTCCATATGCACAAATTGGAGCACGGTAGCACATTTTCCATTGTGGTGTTTTATGGAGCGAGGGGTTTTTTTTCTTTTTCTTATTTTCCTGTTGTTATTATTTGGTTTTGTGGTTTGTTTTTGTTTTTTTACTGCTGAATATAGTATAGCTAATGCATTTATGTGACTGCATAGAACTGCAAGGGGGGAAACAAGATACACATGTCTGGATGCAAAAAATCAGAACACAGCCTTAAGGCTATAATCTAATCAAGGGAATCTGCTGCTATCATAATCTCAGGCTGAGTGGTTGATAATCAGTATCTGAGCCTGAGAATGCACTGCAGTTCTAGCACATATTTACTGAAGGGTTATGCTGAAGAAGATATTTAAAAGGTATGCTAGATTTAGTGAAGAGGACAGTGGCAGGCTGTATGCTGTTTTGGTACTGTGTTAGTTATTCGACATGTTCTAAGTAACCCTGCAAAAACTCCTGTACCTCCCAGCAAAGGTGGTACTCACTCACCCTTGAGTAAAGTAGGTTCTTTTTTACTATTCCAGGGTTGGGGGAGTTAATGTGGAACTATATTTCTTGTCATTATTCCCAGAACAGGTGGGAGTTCTCAGGAATCATATCACAACACAGCAAGTACATGGCATTGTTGAGGGGAGCTTGTCTTAAAGCCACCATTTCTGTACGGTATGCACGTGTCTCCTGCCCACCTCTTGATTTCACAGTGCGAGTGAGGTGTAATCATGTTGTAAAAGACCCAGAGCAGGAACAGTGGGCTCATTTTCTGTAACAAACAACACAAAAGTACATAATTAGTAGACAGCTGTTTGATTGTTTAAAGTTAATATCAATTCAGTAGAATGTAAAGGATGGACATTTATATTGGTTTTAGAAAAACAGAACAAAGTTTAGAATACAAGTGTGAGAAAAGTAAAGTACTCCTAATTAACCCACCAATAATCTTAATATACAGAATTCAGAATATTACATTGACCTCAATCTGTCTCTCTACTAAAGATAAAATTACTCTATTGCAGAGAGCTCCTTCCAGCCTAATAGTAAGATGTTAATTGTGTACTGAAGTGATTTTCTCCCTAAGGGCTTAGTGATCTTCCATTGACTTCAATGGAAACATGATTGGGTTCTCTTAAAAAAAAAAAAAAAAAAAGCTAAAATCAGTGCAGCATAGCTAATATTTCTACCATATTGTCGTATTCATCTGGATTTAACACCATTGCAACCTTCAGAATCCAAAGTACCCTTCCACAAGGTCATGCTAGCAGATTTCTTATCAGTGAAGATTGCAGTCTATTATTGTATTATATCTTGGAATTCTTAAGATGAAGTTGTTTAATTATAAGTTTATGGTGTCAGGTTAAAAAAAGTTATCAATGGCAGTAGATTTTAAATAATAGAGTTCAAGTCAAGTTGGCAATTGGCAATGGTTTGAAATTCAGCCTTGAAAAAGTGGATTTGCTCTTGAAATTGAAGAGTACTAAGAAGTGCAAACTTGTGATCAAGTCCCCTCTTTAACCAGTTTTTTTTCTGTCGTTTGCAATTAGAGGCCAAATAAGAGTCTGACCAATTTTCAGAAGTTAAAGTGAAAAACAAGCTATCAAAATACAGTCTGATTCAGACTTGAAGTTTATTTTGTGCAGCTATCAGGAAACTAAACTGACTGAGTATGCTTTAATGTGCAAATTTTATCCTTCAGATTATTTTCAGTTTCTCTTTGTGTGATTCTTTTACTCAACAGTTAATATTTCTGACTTTTCTGCTGGTCCAAGAATCAGGAAGCTGCAATTGCGGTATAAAGCCAGTTTTGCACTTCTTCCACTCCTTGGGTCCTGTGCCAAACAAACACAGCTCAAGAGTCAGACCCCATAGATGGTACTATTGTGTAACAGATTGTGATGTTTAAACTTCAGGGAAGCTTTTGGACATTTTGTAAAATGTGATCAGAGTACTTCAGTAAATTCAAGATGCACATTGCTTCATTATGGATGGTCCTTTGACCTGACTTGCAGATAAAGGATTGTCTAGACAGATTTCTGGGAAAGCTTTGGGAAATGTGGACAGCTGTAGTTCTGATTTATTTCCTCTCAATTTCTGCTCTTTTTATCTCATATCTGTGGCACTCAGATATTATCTTTTCAGCATCACTGGTGTGAGATTCTACATTGTGAACTGTAATAAGAATGAGCAATAATCTTTCCATTGCTGTATCTTAATCCATGATGCCCTAATTCTGCAAAACTGGAAAGTATCATCTTGGACACTTCTTGTGTTCGACCTCTTCAGGAAGGTTTTCATTTAGTGTATTGTGTTGATTTTGAACCTTATATTTACTTTTATTTCTTTTTGCTCGTAACTGTTGTGTGCTCTAGAGCTTACTCCATTGACTCTGAAGAAGCAGTTGATTCTGATGAAATGGAAAAAATCCACGGGAGGAAGCAAAGGAGGAGGAAAATTCCATCAACTCTCCTGCCCATATCTCCTTCCTATGGAATAGTCTGGAGCCCACCAGCAAACACCACAGATCTCTTGCAAACTGCTGTCTTTATCTACAGTCAGACTTTGTGGGCCACCTCCCTCCTCAGTGGCAATAGATTAACAACCCTGTGGCAACTATAGCTATGTAGCATATGTGACAAATTACTATTAGGAAATATTACTAATTAATAATAACTAATTATGCATTTAGCTCTCTTTTGGTGTAGCAGATGGAAACAAGGAAGAAAGTAATGTGACTAGCCAGCTCTTTACTGACCACTAGCAATAGCTCTGTGGATCATTAATGGTTCATAGACTGCAGTTTGAGAACCTCTGTTCTAAGAAGTTGTTGCAAACACTGGCTGGTAAGGGTAATCTCTCATCTGTGTATATGGTTTCTCCATGTCGTACAGAAATTGGATTTCATGTACCAAACATACATGTGGTCATGTTAACGAGAAATTACAGCTTCTAGCATTCATCTTTCTCAGAATGCCCATGCAAGAAATGGGGAGACACACAAGGAGGGGGAGGCTTCCCCTCCATTTGCTGCATATCTTGAATGGAGACATTTCTGATCTGCCCTGTGTATGGTGTCAAAACCAACTGGGTAAAGTGAATTTTCGCTTCCACTTCTTTAGCAGGGTCTGTGTAAGTCTCTTGTTAATGCATTCCTGTGCCAATGAGAATTTGTGCTCTTGGAGACTGTCTTCTCTTGCTTGTGACTTCTGAACAGAACAAATAATTGATCTGACCTTCTGGTCAAAAATGTTATTTTCTGGTAAATCCCACTAGTCCTGCTTAACAGTCACACAGTGGAGTCTCTCTTCCTTCCTGCTGTTAGAATGTGGACACAAAGTGGGCAGTCATGCCTCCTGGTTCAAATGAAATTGGAATTCTAATTTGGGTTAAAAGTAAGGAACATGTTTGAAGTGAAACATGTTTGGATGAAAAACTAGATAAGGAAACCCTGCTGCACAAAAGGGGTTTTCAACTTTTCTACCTGTCTGGCTGAAAACACTGAACCAGGAACGTCATTGTTAAGGAACCTTTTTTGAGATGCCCATAAAAGACTTTGAAGGAGATTTCTAAAAATGCCAAATATTAAAATAAATTCCCAAGGAGGAAATGGTGACCTGACATGAAAAATACCGTTTACTAAAAGTTATCAGGCATCTGACTACCTCAGGGACCAACATCACAGTTTCTCTTCATGTTATTGAGAGTTTTAGCCTCTACTTTCAGAGTAATAACATTGAGACCCTATCTAGCACATTCTGAAAAATAAAACATCTGACATGTCTTGAATGTTGAGACTTTCCACAAGGTCCAGTTTGCAGATACATTTTATTGAAGGAAACAATGTGAACACAGAAGACTATAAAAGGGCAGTAATAACACTGGGCATTTTGGATGTGCCTTTTCAATAGCCATGTTATGAGACACAGATAATTGGGATTGCTGTGCAACATTATTCCATGATATAGTAGTAAAACATCTCACAGGAGCAATGAGCAGGGAAGAAGATGTATGGAACTCACAGTGAACTTGGGCTACCATAACCTCCTGGGCCAGTCAGGAACTATTAGACTCAAGGTCACCTGTTTGCTGGACAGTTGCCATACACTGACTAAACTATATATGTAGGGCTGACTGTCCAAGCAATAAAGACATAATCTTAGGCAGTTAGGCTGTTTACATTTTCAGAAGTGCATGTCTGACTTCTAGTTCATACTCACAGTCATGAAGAGCCCCTGCTGCGATCCTCTCTCCTCCGACTTAATAACAGAAATTATATAGGACACAACTCCCCTTGCCTTAGATTTGTGCAACTGAGTTTGTTGGCATGGCAACTCAACACTTCAGCTACTGGAATGGATTGCCATAATCCCTAGGAGATTGATATTTGCCTGGATCAGAAACCTCTGTGCCTCCTTTGCCATTCTCTGTTTGGTGGAGGCATTGTCTGTCTATCTCAGGACTACTCGCCTGACCAGGAATGGACTGAAATGGGAAAGGGCATTCTGCCTTCCCTTGGACTGCAAGCAGTGGATTTATAACCTCTTTTGAGTGGACAGTGGTAATTTTACTCATGTGTGAGCCCACCTGAGACACCCACAGAACTCTGAGAATATACAAATGATTGTTGTCTGCGCACCAATGTGAATGCTAAGAAAAATTCTGAGAGAGAATGTCCAGGATCCATAGGTCTGTGATAATATGTGTGAAGCCCAAAAGCTCAGATAGAAGTGTATGCCATGACACCTTCATACAGGAACATTTCTTGGTCTGCAATTGATCTCTGTTTTGACCAAAAACACTGGACTCAGTGAAATGAGATTGTGTATATTTTCTGGCCTATAGGACTTGTCTTTTCAGAATATAACATTATTAGATCACTTGATGTTAGAATTATGGGTTAGTTTAGACTTATATTGAGGAATTGCAACTGACGGGTTAACTGTGAGGGATAGGACAGGGTACTTCTATTATGCTTTTCTCAAAACTTATCCAAAGAGGGAGTTCTAGGACATCATAAGTGGTGTCACAATGAAAAATAAGCTCCCATTTCTAAAAGAGAAACTGAAATAGACATGACCCCTTTGTCTTTTTGTGGAATCTTGGTTCTGTACTGTAACTGAAGCAGCGCTGAAATGGAGTAGAATGTTGTATACGGTGTATACACTCTCAAAGGCTTTTTTCATAGTGTTTGATGGCATCATGGGGTCTATGGCTCCCTCCACCAATATGACAGTACTACAAAAAACTCCCAAAGTTCTAACCAGTAAGTTGGGGAAGGAAGAGGAGGAAATGTGAATGTTTTTCTTTGAGTTAAGCATTCATTTCTGGAATACACTTGAAAAAGAGTCTTATCAGTATTTGCTCTTTCTATGTTCTTTTCCTGAAAAGAGTGATGAAAGACCTTGCTGACCTTAGAAATTGCTAATCTGCTATTAATAGAAATGCTTTATAATTGTATAGTACCTACCGAGCTCAAAACACTTTATTAATATTAATTAATTAAGCCTCCAAGCTACCAGTGAGATAAGCAATGGGTATATAATGATCAGCGCCCCTGGCACTAAAAATGCAACCACCTTTAGGGTGGAACGTTGCAGTTGCTTAATAGCACACAGAAACACTGCATTTGTCAAAGTCAGGAAGCAAAGAGAGTTTTATTCAATTGCATGAGAAAAGGGAGCAGAATGTAGTAACTCAAGCTGGAATTTAGCCAGGACACCAGAGTTAACATCCTTAACCTTTTGGCTTTAGATTTCATTTGAAGCATTGTCTCCTATATCAGTATAGTGTCCTCTCATACCATTGATTCAAGATTGTCTCAGATGGGAATGCAACTCACCACTTCCTATATTATCTACTTGTTTTTTGGAGGTCTCTCATTCAAATACAATTAATTAATTAAATAAATTGAGTAATGGCCAGAGGCCATGCGGGCCCATTGTGCTAGTGCTATATAAACACATAGAAAGAAACAGTCCCACCTCTGAAGAACTTACATTCTTCAAATTTGACCCAGCCTGACCCTGATTGGCTTGTGAGAGCTGACAAGATCATAACATATGGTATGGCTGCAGGGAGTTAGGAAAGTGTCTCTTGCATTAGCCAGGGCTGCCCATATATCACTCAGATTAAGAGTAATTGACACCTGTTTAATTGAGGCTGACAGGTCATGAAAAAGATGAGCATCTAATCTTGCGGTTTTACCTGGGAGAGGAGTTCCTTACTGAAATAAGGCTGAAGAAATAGAGGCTAATATACTATCCTTCTATATCTAATTCTGTCTTGACGTGGAGCGTGATTTATTTCTAGCAGGTTGAAAGTCTGTTTCCTTTTGACAGAACCCAACCCTTTTTCCAGACACAGTAGGAGCAGTAATATTGGAACTCCTGGGGCATTGGCTAAACACCCTTATTTAGATCCTTTGCTTCTGCTCTGGAATGACAAAGGGTAGGTTGGCCTGCACCTTCCAAACTAAAATAGCTGCAGAATCTGCTCTTTTTTTCTTTCTGTTTTGTGGGATCAGTCAGCTTCTATGCATCTGAAGCACAAAGAGACCTGTGGCACATTAGCTTGCAGACATATTTCTCCATATTCCATTACATCTAAACTGAAATTCTTTCTTCTTTAACTTGTCTGCTATGGGTGGGATGTTGCATTTCCTCTCCACCATATTTTCAGTCGGGCAGCTGAAATACCATATTGGCTAGGACCATCAAAGGACAGGTCACTGCTCTTCTACCTCCAGTGTTTCTTACCTGCAGAACAGAACATCAGGAGGATGCAAGAATCAATTTATGTGGGCTTGCACCCAGACCACCAATCTTTAGCTCCTCTTTTTCTTATTGAGAGTTATCTCTACAGGATCAGACTGCAATGAGGCTGCCAAAAACAAACTACTGCAGGCATGCAACCAGGCCATCCACCCTCTTAACTTCTTGTGCTAAATGTGAGAGGTTTGAGCAGGGGTCACTGACTTACTGGTGAGTGTCTCTCTTCTGAAGAAGCTGCTACATGAACTGGAACAAATTATTTAGGAATCTAACATCAGAGGCAAAACAGACAATAAATATAAAAATAAAGATTCTGGCCTATAAATGGTCCCAAAACCACACTAAACACGAAAAAACAGCAAGAGAATTGCTTCCATCTACTGGAGCCAAAAAACAACTAACGAGTGAGTTCCTAATAAAAGGAGAGTGATATCATTGCAAACCAGATTTTGCTTCCCTCCAGCAGCTGCTGTGGAAAAGTAAATCTCTGGGCTGACATAGAATGATGCTGGATAATTCAAAATGATGTAAATGTATCCTTCTAGGCTTTCAAGGACCTGAGATTTCTACCTGAGAAAGTGAAAAGTAGCTCTAATTAGTTATTATAGAACATTTGCAGCCTGTTCTGTACCTGTTCCATGGAATGGCTATGGAATTGAGCCCTTAATTCTTAACTGTCCATCCTGAGTAGATACAATATATTTTGTTTTTACTGGTGTTAACATTTGTATGTTGGGCTATTGACGAATGACTATTTTTTTAATCATAAAAGGACAATAGTCATCCACTCCTTTCATCTTTGTAATCCCTTGTTACCATATGCAAATGTGATGATCTGTGGCTTTCCATGGCATGGTTAGTCAGGATCCTGGCTCCAGAGCTGCCCAACCTATTTTTCAGAGAGACTGGCCAGCAACAGAAGCTCTTTTCTTTCCTGAAGCAGGATGATGTTGCAAAGATCTGCAGGGGTATGTCTACACTACGGGATTATTCCAATTTTACATAAACCGGTTTTGTAAAACAGATTGTATAAAGTCGAGTGCACGCGGCCACTCTAAGCACATTAATTCGGTGGTGTGCGTCCATGTACTGAGGCTAGCGTCGATTTCTGGAGCGTTGCACTGTGGCTAGCTATCCCATAGCTATCCCATAGTTCCCGCAGTCTCACCTGCCCATTGGAATTCTGGGTTGAGATCCCAATGCAGATGGGCAAAACAACAGTGTCACGGGTGATTCTGGTAAAATGTCGTCACTGCAATCCTTCCTCCGTGGAAGAATGGCAGGCATCATTTCACACTCTTTTTCCTGGATGCATGCAGACGCCCATAGCATGGCACCATTGGCAGCCTGTTTGCCTTTTGTCGCACCTCATAGTGTACTGATGCTGCTGACAGGCGTATGCATGCTACACAGCAGCATTCATTCCTTGCAACAGGTAGCAGAGATGGTACCATCTCTATTGCCCCACCGTGTGTAAATTGGCGAGAGTTATTGGTATCAAATCCTTTTGTACCGTTGCCATGGAAGTGGTCGAATGAAGTTCATCATTTTGTACTGTCTGCTGCTATCATGGGTGCTTGGCTGCCTGCTGAGTGGCTGGGCACATGGACAAAGGGATGACTCTCGGGGTCATTCCTTTTTATGTTTGTCTAAAAATAGAGTCAGTCTCTAAATATGGCGATTCGCTATAGGAGCCAGAGAGCACAGCCCGCTCTGGTCTCAAGCCCAGAGATTCCCGCAGAAATGATAACTGCAATGCCAATTTCTAAAAGGGGGGTGCCTCCTGCAGCAACCCCACCCGTTGCTTCCCCCTCTCCACCCCTCCTGGGGCTCCCGTGTCAGTGTCCCTCATTTTGTTGTGATGAAGAATAAAGAATGCAGGAATAAGAAACACTGACTTTTAGCACGATAAAATAGGGAGTCAGCCTCCAAGCTGCTGTGATAGTTCCAGGGAGTACATAATCTTTTCTTTAGACACGAAAGGGGAGCGGCTGAATGGAGCTCAGGCTCCACTGCTATGATGTAGACAGATTACCCAGCATTTGCAACTAGTCTGCCCAGGAATGATAGGGAGTCATTCCATTTTTAACCCCAGGCGCCCCCGGCCAACACTCACAAAAGGCCAGACAGGAGCTAACTCACGGGAATGATGACGGTTTCCACCATTTTGTACCGTCTGCCATCAGAAAGGAAAGAAGAGGATGTGCTGTTCAGGCCGCCGCAGCACCGCGTCTACCAGCACAGCAGTAACATGTGGTGACATTGAAGAAAGGGCAAGAAACTATTTTTTCCTTTTCTTTCACGGGAGGACAGGAAGTGGTAAATGACGAGATTATACCTGCACCACCCAGGAACCATGTTTCACCTAAGGCATTGGGAGCTCAGCAGAGAAGCAAATGCTTTCTGAGACTGAGGGACTGGATAGCTGGAGTCCTCATCCCCCCCCTCCCTCCCTCCACCCATGAGTGTCATCTTGATTCTTTGGCTTTCCGTGACGCTTGTCACGCAGCATTGTGTGAGCTCCTTGTGTGGCCTCTGTTATCATAGCTCTGGAGATTTTTTTAAAATGCTTTGTTATTTCATTTTCTGTAACGAGCTCTGACTAGAACATTTGTCTCCCAACAAGCGATCAGAGTCCAGTATCTCATGTAAGGTCCATGCTGGAGCTCTTTTGGATTGGGACTGCATGGCCACCCGTCTGATCAGACCTCCACGCGGGCAAACAGTCATGACAGTCAAAAGTTCGCCAGGCTTTTCCTGTCTAGCCTGGCCAGTGCATCCGAGTTCCAGATTACTTTCCAGAGCGTCACAAGGGTGCACTGTGGATATCCCGCCCGGAGGCCAATATCGTCAATTTCCGGCCATACTAACTCTAATCCAACATGGCAATACCAATTTCAGCGCTACTCCTCTCGTTGGGGAGGAGTACAGAAACTGGTTTAAAGAGCCCTTTATATCGATATAAAGGGCCTCGTTGTGTGGACGGGTGCAGGGTTAAATCAGTTTAACGCTGCTAAATTCAGTATAAACGCGTAGTGTAGACCAGGCCCAGATGGAATAATAAGCTCTGCACCCTCTTGTCTGCTTTTCTTCTGCAAAACTCCAAAATCACCTCTTCCATGAAAAAAAAATCAACTTTATAAACCCTCAAGACTCTGGAGAAACTACAAGAATCTACATAAGGGTGCTTTTGGACATTCAAATTGGCCCTTCAGCACCCAAATGTCTATTTTGTTTCAGCATCCAAGACCTTGAGCCTACTCCCATTGAAGTCACTGGTAAAATTGACATTGACTTGCATAGGTACATCATTAGGCAAATGGCACAGAATTGGATATCCTAACGTAGGGACCCTGTTTTCAAACTTGAGAAACTAATTGTTAAAATAATTGGAGAAAGAACTATAAACTTCTTCCTGAATTAGGTTACAATGTGCCATAAGTGGCACTCATTAGCAGAGGTCATCATTGAATGATCTGAATTGTCACTGAATTAGGCCCTTAATATAAGGCCTAAAACAAGAATAGATAGGAAAATGAACATGTTTGAAGTACTTTATTTTATAGAATTTGTTACTCTGAAGTAAAAAAGACCATGGTGTAGATTTCTCACCTTGAGATATTATGATAACTAAACAACACCTCAAATCTGGTTATCTTCATTCTTGGAAAACATGTTCCTTAAAGGCAATGGATTGAAATTTACTTTTATTTGTTCTTGGTCTCATTGTAAAGGTCTCTGATTATAGCTACACAGAAAGAAAAGTTAACTTTACAGAATAGGAAGTCACTCTGTCAGACAGTATTTCCTTGATATGGGTAACACTTTGCTTTTTGATACTCTGTTCTTAGGGTTGGCAGCAATTTTATTAAACAATTTTATTTTCAAGAATAAAGAGCAAATTTGAAGCGGGATTCTCTAAACCTTGTAGTGTGGTTGCACAAGAAATTGTCAGAGGAAATATAATGGAAAAAAAAACCATAGTATTTGTCTGACTTTTGTTTATTTTACCATTTATAAAGCACTACTTGAATTGCACCTTGAATTTTATTATTTCTGTTTCAAAAAAACTCTAGGGGCAGAATTGTGTTTTCGTTATTAGCTGTAACGATGCTGTTAGTATTAACGTGTTCTGTCCGGTCTTTTTGTCTATTCATTCCAGAATGGAAATTAATCTATTTAGCTAGAGGCTACGTAGTTTACTATCATTAGTTGGGGACTGTCAAAGATATGTGAGTGTTTCAACTGCAGAAGAGCTTTGGGATTCTCATCTATTGCTGATATCTTAATCAAAAATGTTACTGAGAGTCTGTGAACACACCCTTGAGGAGGGAAAAAAACAGCATAACCCAAAGATTATTCAAGCTATTTTAATAAAAATTATATGTGTAATGTTTCATTTCTGCCTAAGTTTAATGTAATAAAGCACTGTAGAGGATGTTAGTAAATTTTACACCATATAAATGGGATTAGAACTTGGCCAGTGCAAGAAAAGGCAGAAATATTGAGCAATTTTAAATCCTGCTCTCAAAAAAAACTTACAGACATGCTTTGCTTTAAGTGACTTCTCAGTATGTAAAGTTAAGCATGAGCAGAAGTCTCTCTAATCGAGACCTAAGAAGCAAGGACTTAGTTGTAACAGATGGTTGAGCCCCAGCGCAATAAACAATGTTTTAAGAGTCTGATCTTCCCATGATGAGTGAAGAACACTGCACACACATTACACACTCAAGCATTAATAGATGCTACACTGATGAATCTTCAGTGTTTCAGTGGGAAAATAGACCACTCTCAAGCCCATTCTATTTTTGTGGACAGCACTGTATTTTCATTCTATCAATTTTACTGTTTTAATCAACTTGAGATTTTTTGGGTTTTTTTTTACTGAAAATTAAAACCATATTTTAAAATGAATTAACTAAAAACTTTGTCTTTATTGGATTTCTTTCAGAAAGAAAGTGAGGAAACATTTCCCTTTACAATACTATGTCTTCACACACACACACACACAAACAAACAAACAAACTAGGTAAGATAGATTATTTTAGAATTACTGAGGCTACTGATTGGTACATAGTGATCTAAACATTATAAAAGAAAAAATATCTGACTTTTAAAAAAAAATAACATGCTAATCATTCAGCTGGACACCTACAGGGGTCAGGCAGGATTCCCCACCTCATCTCCCCAGTGTCTTCTGGTGGGTTTGTTTCTTTTTCCACATCTGCTTCTGCTGGAGCATCAGGGATGGACATGGCTGGAGATGAGACATTGGATGGAGAGGGCCAGGGCTCTGAGGTGGCACCAAGTATTCTCACTCTGAGGTGCTTGGCTGGCTAGTTCTTGCTCACATGCTCAGAGTCTGACTGATTGCCATATATGGAGTCAGGAAGGAGTATTCCACAAGGTCAGATTGGCAGAAGGCAGGGGAGGGGTTGCCTTCCTCCACAGTATTGTGTGTAGATCACTTGCCAGGATTATCTGGGTATCTCTGATTTAATCATATCCCTGACACTGTGGGGGTTTCAGGCACTTGTCCACATCAGTCCCTCCTATTCTGTGCCCATAGCCCATAATAGTCTAGTGGGCTGTAATATTTTGACCTAATTTCGGTTGTTGGGTTTAGTGTGTGGGTGCTGAGTGGTGTTGGTGCCTGTGATATGCAGGAGATCAGACTGGATGATCTGGTGGTCCCTTCTGGCCATAAAGCCTGTGACTCTAAAGGTTTATCCATGCAAGGGACCTAGAATGGAGATTTATCAAGAAGCGGTTTAGAAAACATAGGGGTCAGTTACATCACCATCAGTGTAAAAAGTGTTAGCAAAGCACTAAGCTCCACTTCCCACACATATACACACATTCAAAACACACATTTTGTTTTATGTTGTGCATATCTCTATTTTAACAATTGCTGAGGGCCAGATTCTTATCTCATTTTGAACAGTGTAATTACAGAATAACTTCATCTGTTGAGTAGAGTTACTCTGGAGTTGCTGTGGTGTAACTGAGATCACAATCCTGGCCCTGAGGCAGCAGTGCAGTTTCACAGAACTGTATTTTTGTAAAGATAAAGGACAGGCTGTGTTTTCAGAGGAATGTCTTAACAACAAAGTGCATCACTGAAGGCCACCTCACTCACAATGAAGGTCTGTATTTTAAAATAGCACTAAAACAAAATAACTGCTGTGTTTTGGCAAAGGTCTTAACTATTTACAGCACTACATAAGAATAGTAAATAGTGCTTTAGTACCCAGATTGCCCTAGCTGTAACCCCAAACCTGGAAGAAATACTATGATTATGTTTTTCATATTTTTTAAACATAGTAGCCATTATCAGTTTAAATATTGTGAAGCCCAGCCTGATACTGCTTTTTAAAAATGCAGAATTTTGATTTCTGACAGCTGCATTGGGTCTTAAATCATATATTATCTTTACAGAGCTTTTTGCTAACATATGTTAATTGGCTGTTTTCTGTGACAAATTATGAACTCTTACTTTGATGAGGTTCAATTGCAATCATGTTGAAGTCGAGTACGTAGAGTTTCCAGCCCCCGCTGGCTCCTCAAACCACTACAAACATCTGCACGTCACTGCAGTGCTGAGTAATGGCAGGATTTGGGTTGGTCTGATTTCTCTACAGATTTTTTTCCACAGGATATTTTCAGCTCTTTGCACTAAATCTGTTTCTGGGTTTGCCCTTTTTAGCAGAAGTATGTTCTAAAATTAACATCATGTCTTATATAAGATTATCAGAATACAATGAGAAATCATTTACAGCACAATACATTCAAAATCTGTTTTGATTCTACTGAAACTTGAGTGCAGTTGGTTGAAATGAAGAATCAATCATTATTCATGCTCTATGTTACAGTTAACAATTATTAGGGTCATGTAAAATTTGTGGGAGCATAAGTGGTACCTGTGTTTTAAAGTCAGTATATTTTATTTTCTGATCAATTGCATTTACTAGATCAAGGGTTGAGATTTGTTTTATTTTTAGAAAACTGGGAAGTACTATATCTATTTTGTGATTTTTCACTAAGAAAACTGTGTTTCCCTTCTGGAGAGGAAACATATGTCTGATTATGTTTTGCATAACCTTGCACATCTTCCTACCAGTAAATGAAAGATTGCATTGCAATTTCAGTGTCTTTGTATCTTCTTCATGTCTAAGTACTATTGTGATTACATTTGTTAAGCATGTGATGAAAAGAATAACAGATAGAAAACACATTTTCCAGCATGGTTAATGAGTTAAAAAGATGGAACCAGTCTTGCTCTGAGCTTTTTTTAGTTTTTACATACTACTGTGATGGCACAATTTGACAGTACACCGCTACCCCGATATAACGTGACTTGATACAACACAAATTCAGATATAACGCGGTAAAGCAGCGCTCCGGGGGGCGGAGGATGCTGCACACTCCGGCGGATCAAAGCAAGTTCGGTATAACACAGTTTCACTTATAATGCAATACTTTCTTTGGCTACCAAGGACAGCGTTATATCGGGGTAGAGGTGTACTATTAGTTTCTTATAATTCATTCATTACAAGCATTGCAACATACAGCATTCGTTGCATGTTGATAGGTTATCATCCACAGTATGTTACATGTAGAGAAATATAAGAATACATGTATTCAAACAGAGGGAAAGAAATCTAGTCATTAAGTGATTTGAACATCATTCTTTTAAAAACTGTGTCAAACTATGTCAATTGCATTGCAATTAATTTAGCAGAACATCACATGGTTCAGCCTTGACCTAAAGCAAATGGCTGTAGATAAATCTGTCCTATTTCTTCTTCAAAGCAAAAGATGGGGGTTAAATTTTGAACCAGGTGTTAGAGTTTAAAATAAGGAGAGCCAGATGTGAATAGAAGCTACTTCAGTCTCATGAGGCTGGTTATAATTCAGCCCTTTCCCTGGGGTGGCACACAATCAATGAGTTCCAAATCCTGGGGCTACCTGCATTTATGTGAAGGCATGGGAACATTGCTTCACAACTTACTACTGAACATATGTGAAAAAATTAGAGCAGAAATTAAGGGTAAAAAGGTTAATTTCAGAAGTTACTCATGAGCACCATGTTCCTTTGAAGCTGTGAAATTAAGATGATTTCTGAGGGGAAAATATTGAAATGAGGGAAGTGTTCTTGTAATAGCATTGTAAACAATCTAAAAATTATGTTATGGCTATTAAATAGTTTCTTCTCATCAGTGTTGTTTAAATATATACAGTGTTTTAAAGGAAGTGCTATGTAGGTCATGTGCAGCACAAGTGAATACATTTAAGGATTTCTCTTTGCTGGAATCTAAGTGAATTGAAACAGGGAAGACTTAGAAGGATATGACTTCAGAATTCTTGTCAATACTTCAGTGTGTCTGCACTGTAAATTGATACATTGTGTCTTGAGTTAATCGACACAATAACATTCAGTTCCACTTGATAAGACTAGCTTAATTGGCTTTAAGAAAATAAAGCAAGGTAAAGAAAGATGTACAAGTGAAAGAGAGGACTTGGCATTTTATTGGATTTTGAGGCCTGTGAGCCATGTGTCTTAATTGGGGCCAGTTGGGATCAGTTAATAATTGCTGTCAGAAGATCAAATTTAATTCTCTTTATAAAAAGACCACAGTGGGATAGAGTTAAATAAATTGTCATCTGAGGTTTCAAATGAACAAAGCTTTAATTAGGTTGATAAGGATGCGGTAAGAGAGAGAGAGAGAGAGAGAGAGAGAAACAGGAAATTGATGAATGTGCTATGTACCATATTGGGCCATGTATGACAGTACTGTCAAATATCTTTATTTTGAGAGGATACATATTAACATGTAGGGTTATTTTGCTAGAATAGTATATGTATCTAAATGCTTTTGACAAAGTAATATAATTGGAAACTTTTTTATCTTAAATGATTGGGACTAGAGATTGGGGCTATTAAACTTTTGCTATCTGCTTTAGCTTAGGGAGCAACTTCATATATTTGTGCTCTTTTTCATTTTCTGTGCCAGAGGAAAATTGAAGAGCCTATTTATTAATTATATTAAGCATATCTGTAGCTTATGACAAATATTCAAATTAACTAATTATTCCTCAGTACACTTGTATAGGTAGGTGGGTATTATCCCCGTTTTATGGATGGGAAACTGAAAGCAAATTCCCAGATGACTTAATTTATTAGTGGCAGTTGCAAGATTAGAAGTCAGGAGTGACTGCCTGTCAGCCTTGGGCATGCTCTTCTATACTGTGCTGCCTTTCAGCTTTACTGCAGTTTTCTGTTTCTAAGGCTATTTTATCAGAAATGACTTTGTATATCAATATGGTTATAAAAGTGCTTTTTTCTGAGTAAACATAATATACATTCAAGGCCACAAAAAAGATTAGCTAATGTATCTTTTTATTGATTTTGTTTTGTTTTTGTTCAGCTTACTGCTATGATGATAATAAAATGAACAATGTTGACAATGATCCATTAAGAAAAATATTCTCTTTCCAGATGGAATGGAGATTGGCAAACAAACTATACTTGGTTACTAAGGATGAAATCTACAAAGGTACTTAGGCACCTCTATCCCATTTTTAGGTACCTCTGTGAACCACAGAACTGCTTGTATGCAACCTAACCCCATAGGCCCCTAACTTTGCTCAGGACCACAGTTTTTGCCTCTCAGCATGCATGCTGCAGCTTCATTTGAGGCTCCTGGGTGCCTATTTCCCTCCTGAGCCTGTACATTACTGCCTTACGCTAGGTATCCATCTAAGCCCCAGAGCAATTCTCAAACTGGGAACAGGCGTTCAGCTGCCTTAATTTCATATGAAGACCTGATCGGATAAGTGAACTTAGAGGCTGCCTACTGGATCAGGTCCCTCAGATGAGTTTACACAAAGTGTGTGGAGGGATGTGATCTCCCATATAATCTTTAGCACAGTGGTTATTGTACTTCCCTAGGATCTGTCTCAAGTCCCCTGCCCCTCTCTCCCCCTGCTGGAAGGGGAGAATGAATTTAAACAGGGATTAGCTGGCTCTCAAGTGTGTGCTTTACCCACTGAGCTTTGGGCTATTCTGATGTTGAGTTTTCCTCAATCTTTGCACTATAATGAAATATTAATTGGGCAACTGAAGGAATTAGAATGGCTCTGAGAGGCAGTGGATCTCTCTTCAAATCCATTTTTCCCTTTGGGAGGAAGGGGGACTTCAGCGGAATTTCTCTCACATCCTAGGTGAGTACTAAGCTACCGGTTATAAGGAAGGTTCTCCTTCACTCTCTGGCCTTTTGCTTTTTGGGTGAGAGGGCCTTATACATGACTTAAGTGTCTGAACACCTATCTTCCTCCAATTCATGGATCATGAGCAGAGATAGGTGCTTAAATCCAAGGTACAGGGAGGCACCTATCTCCAAGAGAGGGGTAGGGCTTAGCACAGACATCCCTTATTGGTGTGTCCCATTGGCTAGCTTAGGGGGCTCCCTGTCTGGTGTGCTGCCTTTGAGGACTGTTGTCTAAGGTGCCTTTCTCCCCTTTTGTTGTATAGAACCCTAGGCAACTAACTCAGGCTTTGTGGTTCACAGTATTGTTCCTGTGATTTTCTAGGCGTTGCAATGCCTAAGTCACTTTGTAGGTCTGGGCCTAAAAGCAGTAAGACAGCAGCAAGATTTCCTTGTACAAATGAAGTGTATTTTGTATATCTGTCTTCAGATGATATTTGTCAGGGATGCTGACTTTTTGCATTAGATGTTGCCAAACATGCTTTTGGGGGGCGGGGGCGGGGATTGGGAGGGTGAGGGGGTGGAGGTTAAAAAAAGTAACCAGCTATATGTGCAATGGAGTGGTTACAGCTGGGTATCTGTAGACAGACTGTGATGCTAGATAGTGGCTTTTATTCTTGCAGACAATGTTGGGTTTACCTTTGTGGTAAACACCTTCTGAACCAGTAGAAATTTGCTTCTTCAAGCCTTAAGGTGAAAACTGCTAAACATCAGTTCTATGAAGAATTAGAAGAACAAATCCTCGTATGGAAAGTATGAATTGGTTACCTAATGTAATTCTCAAGACTAAATAAGAACTATGATGTGCTTGAGCGGCATGCTAATTAACTGATTCAAGATAGATCTTAGGTATCTCAAGTATATCTCTTTTAACCCTTTAGAGTACTGACGGGTAATAATCAATGTTCTGGATTGAGTTTCTGAAGACAAGTACATACGTTCTGAAAAGAAGTACATAAGCTTCTCCACCTCTGCCTCTCACCCACACAGCTGCTGCTTGCTCCCTTCCTCCTCCCCCCCCCCCAAATACCCTTAGCCACACTCCCAATGCAAAGCACCAGAAGATGTCCCCACCCCAAAGCAGGCCAACATTCTCAAGCTACTTGTCCACTGCTTCTTAGTCACTGGATCCATGTCTCTGCTTTCCCCCACTGCCAACACCAGGCTGTTTTTTCCCCTCTTCTGGCAAGATCTTTTCATGCATCTCCTCTTTGCTGATACTCACACAGAGGGAGATATCAGGAGCTGTTGATGGGGGAGGTGAATCATGTCAGGAGGCCAGTCATGCGGAGGAACTAGATAGCTTTGGAAGGTAAGGGATGATGTAGGGCTCACTCCACCAAGTATATGTATTTATCCTGTCTCTCAGCAGCCAAAACCCTTCCTTCTTCTGGAACAGTACCCTGCTGCAACCCAGAAACCCAGGAGCAGAGGCAGATCCTGAATAACATACACATGGAGAATAGCCCATATCCTAAGGTTTAAATGGGATATCAAAAAATCCTCTATTATCAAATGGTTATATCGGTGTCACTGAATGAATTTGGCTTTTTGTTTTGTAAAGGAACAGACACCTGACTTTAGATGTTATTACAATTGTATATACTTCACCTGTTTAAAAGAGGTTTTCTATCCTAATTTCTGAGCTGCATAGTAAAAAGAACCTTTTTCACAGACAAAAGCAGATTTCTCACCTCTATTTAACTAAAAGCTGGTGTTTTGAGAGCAGTATTTTCTGTTAGCTTTATTAAATACCTGACATACCTTTCATCTCCTTTTGTCCTTGGGAATGGAAGTCTTAATGTAGAATTTTCAGCCGTTGTGTCATTGAGAAGAGGGGGATAGTTGCCTTGTCATAATTGAGTTTTGGAAGCTTCATAGTTTTTATAACCCTGCTACGTTTGTCAAATTAACACTTCTGTAGAATAAACTATCAGGGCCATGCATAAAATGCAATTTGTGATTTTCCTTGTTAATGACAATGATAATAGAATAAATGAACAATTAGCATCTCAGCACACTATCCACTGTATTGTGCAGACGACTTTATATTTCAGGAAGATCACAGTTTAATACCTGACATTGCTAGTGGGGTCAGGTACTATGGTCACCTCACCTTTGTCACCTTTGTCTGGCTTGTCCTCGTCCGTTTCTTCATGAATGCAAGTCAATGGCACCCCAAGGTGCTATGGTAAAAGACAAGTTTCTGGAGTTGGATACAAAGAAGGAATGGGACAGTCTTCTGTTTGATTGTTCTCTGATAAGAAAGGAAGTGCCACCTATAAGATATGCCAGGTATCTTAGTTTGTTGGGAAAAAGTAACAAAAATATCTGGATAAAAGTTATGTCTTTTAGGTCTGTGATGTAGGAAAACATTCCTTTTTCTGTGAACAATCATAGTTCTGGATCTGATTCTTCTCTCACTTACATTGGTATAATTGAGAAGTAACTCCACAGAAATTAGTGGTGTTATGTTGGTGTAAAACTACAGTTAGTGAAGAATCAGGTCCTGAGAGATGAGTCAGAGATATAGAAGATTCTGTGTCGCTGTGGGTGGGTGGAGGAGCCATCTAAAAAAGGTGTGTATTTGATGCAAAAAATGATCTAATATAGCACCAAAATATGTTCCTTAAGAATCAAACTTTTCAAGTTGAATGAGATAACTACAAGTTATTATATATATAATATACAGGAACCATAATGTGCCCTTATGGAGAAATATCAATAGAAGGGGAAGGACACTGTGCAGTGACCCCTTGTGGACCCCATTGTGGGTGCAGGATTTGCCCTTCCATGGAAGAAAGCAGGAGTTCTCACTCATGAACCCCTGGATCTCCCAAGATTTGCTCAGATTTTGAGGATCCTCTGGGGTACCAGGTCTCTGCCATTTGCCTCATTTCCCTGGCAGCGCAGTTTCAGTGCAGCCACTGTGATAGAAACTCCCCAGACAGTGACCACCCTGAGACACCTCTTCATGGGGTTAACCAGTACAGTGTGTGTGCGTCAGTGATGTTAATACAGTCCTAGACTGTCTCACCTCTACCCTATCATTCCAGCAAATGTCCTGTTCATTCCACCTCCTTCCAGTTGCAAATTATTGGATTCACACAGAGCCCCTGCACAGGATCCAAGGGAAAGGAATGTAATTGCTACAGAGATAGCTGAACCCCCTGATCCCTTTCTGCACAGAGAAGGGAGATCCACAATTTGAGGGTCCTATTCTTATGCCAATCCTTAGAACACAATCTGTCCCTAAATTTAGAATTTGCTGGGCTACCTAGTAGGCTGGGCTCAGTAGGCAGTGTATCAACATGGATTAAGTTTAGGCCAGACTCCAGATTTAATATTACCTGCAACCTGTTTTCACTTGTTTTCGGCCCCAATGGCAGCAGTTTCACAGTACTAGTTCCTCTCGTGCTGTTTCCACCATCTTGGGCTCAAATCCTATAAGAATGGGATGAAAATGAACATCTAATCTCATATGATTTCAGCAACACCCATACTGGGACCTGAAAATAGACCCTTTCCAGTTTGGCATCTGACTTGGAACAAAACCAAGAGGAGCAGTTTAGATCCAGGGATCAAAAATCACCCCAAACATTTGAAAGGGTCAGAGTCAAGGTTCCGTCTTGGCCCTTCTCTACTTCCGAGACAGCTTGGTGGTGATGTGTTCCATCATTTTTAGAACTTGGGAAGCACGACTGTATTGTGAACTTTTGACTAGGCAAGCTCTAAAACAGTATTGATCAGGAAGAAAGCAGCTCAGCTTCCCTCTCAGCTAGAGGAATAATGCAACAAAAATATAAGGGATAAGGAGTCCAAAGTAAAATGGAGGGATTTTCCAGGCAACATGGCTATATTCAGGAACACATCAGATGTAAAGTCAGACATCAATAAGAATAATAACTAGACCATTTCTTTTGAAGTGGAGACTAACTGTTGAAAGTAAAGTAGACATGTTCTGCTCCCCTTAAAATAAATAAATAAAGACAATATTAATTAGGTAAGAAAACCTTATAAATTCAGCAGGTGCCTTCAAAGTCAGTAGTAAAATTAGTAAAATCAGCGTATCTAGATAAATTATTAAAGTTTTCTCTTAAAATGATAATTAGTAAAATCAGCGTATCTAGATAAATTATTAAAGTTTTCTCTTAAAATGATAATGAATCATTTAAATATGAGAGAGAATTGATTTTGCAGCTAGTGAACTTGTGGCTATTTTGCCATTTACTGAATGCACAGCTAGCATTCTGTAGTTTACTTTTTTTTTTTAATTATGGCAGCTTTTTGCAAAACAATGTGTAAAGAATATGTTGAAACTGGTTAGGTTTTACTTTACAAAAGACATTTTACCTCAGATAAGATAAACAAATGAAAGGATCAATAAAATTGTTGCACTCGCTAGTCCATGCATCAGGATTAATGTTTTTTCAGTATTACATATGCTAACTTCAGTAGTCTGTATTCATATGTTATGACTATTATGATTTAAATGTTTGTTTTACACTTCCTGTAGAAAAATGCATGCTTTCCTGAGATAAGTTTAGCAGATTAGAATGAATTCCCTCCCACACCTTTTAATGTGGTATTCTGACCATAAGATCAAAACACATAAATGTAGGTTATGTTCAATTTCTAAATCAGAGTGTTGTGGACAGATGTTTGAAATCTTAAAATGACTCATTCATTTGTTGCATGGCTTCTTGCCCAAATGAACCATACAGTACAGTGCACTATTTCTGTATCACAGATATATTGTAACGATGATGACATGAAATATGTAAATCTGTTATAAAAAGTTGCTGTTAATAAGCCAATTCTGCCCTCAGTTACACTCATACAATCACATACAAACTTAAAGGCAAAATTTAGCACTGGTGATATCTCTGTTGACACTGGTAGAATTATATCAGAGACAAATATGCTCAGTGCAGAATTTGGCCCAGTGACTTTTGCCCTTGTGCTATATTTACTGCAGTACTAAACAGTACAAGGTGTGGGATTCAAAAGCATCTTTATTTGATCCAGCGTATCTCTTTTTTAAGTGGTATAGTTCTATTTATCTGTACATTGTGCCTGATCATCCAGTCCTTGTACAGGTAAAATTTCAGTGGGAGTTTTGTTTGAATAAGACTGCTGGGGATTAACTGTTTGTTTGTTTGTTTGCTCATTATTTTAATTAAAGAAAACAAATTTTTCTCGGACACGTCAGTGTTCAGCATAATAGGTGTATTTAGCTCTTCCTTTAGGGCCTGATGCAAAGCTTATAAATTATGTCAATGTAAAGACTCCAATTGATTGCAGTGGACTTTTGAATCAGGCCTTTATCTGTAAAGGTAAAGGATTTTTTTACAACATTTCTCATTTCTTTACTTTTTTCATAATATACAGGATGATCTGTTTGTTTTTGTTTGTTTGCTTGTTTTTTAAATTTTTAATCTAATAACCCTACTCAAGAAACATGCTGCCTAAGAAAAGAGAAAAATCTTTATTGCAAGTCTGTTTCTTTTGTAATGAAACCATGAAAACTTTAATCAGCTAAGTCTTTCTGGGATCACCTTCTTGTTTATAAAATAACTATTTTGATTCTCCTATTTAGATACTCTTTACTACCCTTTCTGTGACTTGTTCAAAGAACTCTGTCTGGAGTGTTGCAGCCGTACAGATTCAGACAGTACTGTTCAGAGAAGGAAGTGGAGAGTTTTGGTTCCCATTTTGCACTTCTGGAACAGTTTAGGGAAGGAAGCACCTTTACACCTTTTATTGTTCGTGGTTGCTGACATCATATCCTTCCCTGACCACTCTGTGCGTGTTTCCTGCCATTCTATCAAGATTTTTCTGTGTTGCAGGGAGGGAAAGGGAGAGTTTGTGTGTGTGTGCGAGAGAGGGAGGAGAGAGAGAGGGAGAGACAGAATGAGAGGTGGGAGTGGTTGAATGATCTGCAGCATTTGTCCTTTACAACTTTTTACTTTTTTTGAGGCTCAAATCACTCTTCCATCAGCTATCTCTGCCTGTGCCAAATCATAAAGTGAACAGAAGCCCGCCAAAATGAAGTTCCTCTTTTTAGTAAGCAGTCTGATTTTTTTATGTTTGGGTTTGCAAAAAAGAGAGAAAAAATGCTGAAGACTGTAACTCCACAGCATGTAACTATGACATTTAAAAAAAATGCAGATTATTTACATGTAACTATGTCATTACGTTGGAAGGTTTCTTTTATGTGGAAAGTTATTTCAGTGAGGCTTCTGGAATTATTTTAAGTCTCTTTGGATAATGAAAGCCTGCAGGACAGCTTAAGTTTTGTACTGTTTGCAGGTTTTCTACTTCGTGTGCTTTATTTGCATTTGGAAAATATAATTTGATCAGTTAACAGGAACTTTAAAAATGTAATACCATAAACTGTATTCCTGCAGGCATATACAAAAAATATCATGAGCATTACTGAAATTCCTAGAGCAGGTGGAGGGCAAATGATAATACCCATATTTCTTTGTATTCTAGTTGACACAAAAATTGTCAGTCCTTTGAAGGATATGACCCATGAATCAGATGTACTGATTTACTCATCTCAAGATACATTATACTTCATCAATATAGTTGTTTTTATATATGTTTGTAAAGTGTGTGTGTGTGTGTGTGTGTACAGACACTCAAATGTGAAGTATACAGTTTAGAACAATATATGTGTATGTGGGCATATTTATATGTATGTATATAAATAGAGAGACAGATGCACAAAATACCATATATCACAATTTATTTGTATTTGCAATAAAAATAGAAAATTATAGAAAGGCAAGAAATTCACTAAACAAGATCAATAATTTTTATTTGTCATTAGGTTACTAAACAAAAAGCAATCAGGAGAATAAACAAAAAGCACCTCCAGGTGAATTCAGTAAAAGGTAACCTGTTGCCTTTGGGTAACACTTCTTGCATGTCTGTGTAATTTTGAGATAGATATCTATGTATGGGTTATCATAATTTCTTCTCCCTCGGACATCCTGTAAATAATGCGCTATCTTCCGCATTTGTTTTTTCTTCCTAATAGATTATTTCTTCAAACAATGGGACAAATTTTGCTCTCAGTTACACTGATGTAAATTTGGTGTAGTCAGTGGATTTGACATCCATGAGGGCAGAATTTGGCCCAAAAAGTATTGTGTGACTATTTTAAGAATAGTTTGTTGTGCCAGTATTAAGAGTTCTGTACTCTGAGCTGTCTATAAAAGTTTTTATTATTTGAAAGATTGGTCTGAAATGTGGAACTGATAACTGTGTAGGAGAGAGGCTCACCATATTGTTATTTCACCAGGAGCTGGCTGTGCCCTTCCTAGTAGATTTTCAGCATTCACTGATTTTTCTGCGCTCATTCAGCTTCAGAATCTTGATCTGTAAAGCAGTTCTCATCCTTGCTAACCCTGTCACCACTTCTCTAATCTGTCCACCCTGACCTTCCACCTTGAAGTGAATAAGAGTTTAGGCAGGCGTAGTGCTGTAAGCCGATAGTGCCACCAGCTTCAGTTGAATGAAAGGAAAGGAAATTGTTCCATATGCATTTGCTGTGGATTAGTGTATTGGCTTACTGTTACAGAGAAAGCCTGTTAGACTCCTTTGGGTCCTGCATGTGCATGGGAAACACCACTTTAACTTGCTCTTTGTATTGGAGGTAAGACTATGGGAAAAACAGGAAAGAAACCCAGTCCAAGGAAATTTGACTGTTTCTATAAATAGCCTGGCTTTGTTTGTCAACAGTGAATATCAGATAGGACTATGGCTCCTAGATTTGTTTAGAAAAAAGTTTGTATAAATACATTTTAAATAACTTGTTTTAATTCATTGTTTGGCACATCTAGTTTTTTATGGTTATTATGGTCTGGTGACTGTCATTTTAAGTAGTAAAAATATTGCTGAACTGTTTCAAATGGACAAAAGCTGCAGAAATACTTGTGCACTTTATTTTGATGGCATCACAAACTACTCCATCTTGCATGCCATATACTGTAAAATAATATTGATTAGCAATATTAGGATCTAAACCTTGTTTAATCCAGCAGAATTGATTATATCGTAATAGCTAGTTAAAAAATTCTAATCAGCTGATTATCTTTTAGCTATGATTTCAACTCTTCTTAAACTGATAAAATACTGAACAGCTTCAAGTTAAATAAATACAAAGAAAATCAAGAGAGAACTGAAGATCAGACAGAGTGATGTCCAGCTTTTCTTCCTCAGTAGCTTTGAATCAGAGCCAAATAATGGATTAAATGGCCAGGACATCGGCTTAATGTTACATAACATATTGTGGGAATTTGTCAAGTTGGCTGTGAGAGCACCAGCTTAAAATAAACAAGAAAATTCCAATTTGTTGTAAAATTGATAAATTTGGACAAATGAAGAAATAATGTTAGTATAATAGAACTGAGGTAAAAGTGGTGATGCACTGATCATTTTTATTTGAATCCTGTTTAGATTGTGGGATTTTTTTTAAAGTGTTTACAAATACTCTGTGCTGTCATACTCAGCTGATAATTATGGTAAATCTTAAGGGTGATAAGAGACAAAAGGAATATTTATATTATATTAATTTTATTGCCAGATTTAACATAATATGTGCATGAACTTTTTGAAAAGTTTTTCTTTTGTTTGGTTTGGTTAAATAATGTTTTGCAAGCCTTTAGAATTACTCCTGAAGTTTATGGCGTTTTATGGAATATTTTCTGTGTGTTGTCATACATTTATATATTTACTGTAACAGTTTTAAATTTTATAATGCAACTAGTTTTTGTAAAGTGCAGAGGACTAATATGTGGGCTTATCAGAAATGTGAAAATACTAATTCAAAACATTCTTTATTTAACAACTGTTCCTATTATTCTGTTCTGCGTAGATTAAATACCTTATGCAAATATTCTCAAATGGAAAAATTCACGTTAGCTAGTTACGTACCTGTGGTATAGATAGTTTAGAACATACTTTGAAATGTAGTGGGATAAAGAAGTACTACTTTTCTCGTAAAGTATTTTAAGTAGTACTTGAATTAACTGTAGACTTTTTAAAAAATGAGATTAAAGGATTTAGATTAAACTAGCTGACATTTCTCATATATCAAATAGCACTTTAATAATGGTCCATCCTATTTGCATAATGAGGGGCGTTATCACCCCTGCTGTCAAAACACAAGATTGTTTTCCCTTCAGGAATGAATTAGCTGGCCTACTTAGCATACACAGGTACAGAAAGGTTCGTTAACTCTCGTATTTAGGTAATTTTTCATATTAGCACAATGAATATTATTTTTAAAATAGAGATACCTACATCCATGAAAATTATGGAGACATGAATTTCAGTCATCTTAATCATTTCTTGAAAGATTTGTCGGGTCGTTTATAACTATGAAAATAAACTTTCAGGTTACTACTTTTAATATTGTCTTATTTACTTTATAACTGCAGAATAATTTGGTTGTACACTAGATTATATTTAGGGCACTTGGTAAACTCCCTGTAGTAACTTTTATCTATTTAGCTGGCAGTTTTTATCAGTTTTATAGTAAGAGTTGATTTCTTTTGTGTGCTTAGCAGGAACGGATGCAGGGGTCTGTGAACTGAGTAGTGCAAGTGCTGAAGAGGGAGATTTGTTTTGAGGAAACGGGAAAAAGGAAGAAAAGAGAAGGAAAAAATACATAATTTCAGGAACGAGAGAGAGAAGAAAAACGGGGACTATGGGGAGAAAAAAGATTCAGATCACAAGGATTATGGATGAACGTAACAGACAGGTGAGTAGCAAAAATGACTGTGTATTGGAGCTTCATGTTATAGTATATTGCTGGTGTGGCTTACTCAAGGCATTGGTAATAAAAAAGATAAAAGATTTTTTAAAATATTTTTATCTTGTGTTACACAATATATGAATAAATGGATCTCTAAGGTGCTTTTGGAAACATCAAGGTGTCTGACTTGTATATTTTTGAAGTTTATTAATATGTTACAGTTAGGAGGTTGGTGACATAGGCCCTGATCCTGCAAAAACTTATGTGCGTGCTTAACTGTACACACACTGGGAGCAGTCCCATTGACTCATGCACAATGCATAAAGTTAAGCTGACTGCAAGTCTTTGCAGGATCCAGGCCATAGCACCTAACCCTGCAAACCCTTACACACATGAACAACTTTATTTGCATGAGGAGTCGCACTGAACTCAGCGAAACTCCTCACATGTGTAAAATGATTCATGTATGTGCATTTTGGCACAACTGAGTTCTTATCTATGGTACAGGAAAGTACTTGTTCATAATATGTTGAAGTCTTTGTTGCTTGTGTATTGGACATGGATTTTAAAAGGGATCTGCACAGCATAATGTGGCTTAATAATCAAGACCTAATAATGCTGGTATGTTGCATGCACCATGAAACAAAGAGTCTATACTGATATTGGCAGGAAATAAGTCTTCCAGGGTCAGTCAGTTAATGTTTCTCTATTTTAAGAAAAATAAAAGTATCACTATTCAGTGTCCTGAATTAAAATCTGTCAATGTATACTTAATTTGTACCTGAGATATTGTACTAAGATTTAAGGGCCACAAATAGAGAAATAAAATACATAACATTATTGAACTGTATAACTAATTGTCCATTAAGAGTGTGGCTACAATTTAGGATTACCCTACTGTAATTATTTTCTATACATCAAAAAGCATTTAGTACTCAGTTAATGTTAATATACTAATTACATGTATTTGATTTATTATTTTCTTTGTATATGCAAATTTGGATGATAGGAAATTATTATATTGTCTTTAGGGCTTAAAGTCTCATAATACCATCCAGAAGCAACCCAGTAGAGGACTGATATAAAATTCTAGTTTTCAAGCATGTTTTCCATTGAATTTGTGAGCGCAGTAGTATGAGCATGCCTTGTACTTTGCATGGCAGAAAATCGAGTTTAAAAAGCAAACAATGCTAGGATTTATGATGGATACAGTCTCTGTTTTCCCTACAGGTTGCTTATTGCTGTGAGCCAAGCCAGAAAGCAATAATTCTGTCAATATAAAACCACCATATTTGTTTTAATTGCTCTGTAGCTTGAAATTGAAATTAAAGTTGAAATATTGAACTGTATGTATCATTAACCATTTAGACACTGGGTGTTCTGGCCAATTCCATGATACCACAATTTCTTCCAAAGCATGTCTGAATTAACATGTTGTAAATAAAGCTACATAATTTTGCCATTAGTAACATTAATTTATATTGTAGCTTTAGTATCCACTTTCATGTGTTAATAGAAGCCAATAGAGGACTTCATTCTCCAGTGCAGTCAATCTGGCACCTTTCATAAGGAGAAAATTTACTTAAAATAAATAAATAATACAGATCTTTAAATCATTTACTGTAGTACGCCAAGATTTTTAACACCAGTTCTCAGAATTAGTAATATCTAAAAGCCTTTCTTTGATTCATATATATTGCAATCTTGCAGCCACTCTTAGTTATAACATTGGAAGACTAACAGCTATATATAGCATTACTATAGAAAGGATTTATTTTTCCAGTGTTTGATTATTTTCATTATTTTGGTGAACCAGACTTAATAACAAATCTAGAAGGATAATTATATCATCCTTTAGCTGCCACACACTATAAGTGGCTTGATGCTGTTATCTCAGTGCTAATAACATTTTGAAAACTCCAGTAGTAAACAGTTTCTATTGGTTTTTCTCCTTTGTACATTTAGGGCCTGATCCAGAGCCTGGATCAGGCCCTAAAGATTTCTGTTGACTTCAGTGGGCTTTGAATCAAGCAGCTGAGGTCCAGCTGTACTACTAGCAGTTCAATATGACTGGATTTTCACTGGCTTTGCTTATTGTTCTTTTAAAAATTTGAACAGGAAGTACTACTTCACAAACATGGGTATTTGTTAAAATATTTCACATCCTGTCAGCTGTTGCAGCTTCTGAGCACAGTTTCATCACTGAATTTGTTTTCTAATGTATACATTTGTGCATTATGTTTTTTTTAAGTCTTCTATATATTGATTTCTACTACTCCATTATATTTGTGAAAACAGAGGAACCAAATTAATTTGGATGCACAGAACAGGGAATTCATAAACTATAAGAAATTTTTTAATATTCTTTTTTTTTAAGTCACAGCCCTTAAGTTTAAGAGCCCATTTCTGCAAACCTTACTCATGCAAGTAGTCCCATATTCTAGTCTAATGAGACTACTACTGAATGAGTGATGACTGTTCACCTAGTTTATGGGTTTGGGCTCTTAGCCTGTTCCCATCACAAGAAAAGGTTTTCACAAGGGACACAGAATGAAACCAAATCTGTTTATCTGAACCTGTCATATAGTCAGTCGTTCTGCAATTTTCAGTGTAGTTCTGAGCAAAGATGGTTGGATACAGAGGGTTGGGGAGTGTGCTACATGTGGCGTGTTCATCCCATGTGCAGATCGTGCTGTGCCTGAATTCTCTGCAGGGCAGCACATAACTCATGGGAAGGCATGAGGCATGTATTAGGGCCAGAGGGCCCAGTGATATACAGATCTTCCGATCCTCTGCCCAAAGCAGGGATGCCCCATAAGTGCTCTCTGCGTCTTCTTCAGACATTTGGCTGGAATATCTTCAGCAGGAGGACTCTGCAGTTGCTCCACGGCCTGGAGAAAGTGATTCCTCTCCACAGTCCCCCACACATTTACCCTGCCTGACTAATCAGGTGGGGACATTGAGCAGTGGATTTGCCCCCATTGGGATAGAGATGGCAATTGTTTGTTTAACAGATAACTACTTGCTGTAGTAGAAGTCTCCTCTGCTGTGAAGAGCGCTTGTGTGAGCAGCTTGCAAGAGGCAAAAACAGTAGTGTCTTCAAGCAGTAAAAGAGTATCTCTTTCTAAAAAGAGTTATCTCATTGGATATACTTGGATACTTGGTTGCTAATCTGGCCTTAAATGGAAATTAAAACCCTCAAATTAAAACGGATGCATGTTATAAGCAGCCAGTGTGATCAGTACCTTTCTTCATTAAATGTTTGATAATAAATTCTAGATAAATATTGAGGGAATGAGAAATGATCAGGAGTGCTGTTAACAGGCATGTGTTTCTGTATGCAAAGGAGGAGAGAAGTGTAACATGGGTATATGATCTGTGCTTTTTCTTGAAACAGTTGGAACAATGAAATCTTTGAATAGTTAAAGAAAAATTAATATAAATTACTCAGAGGCATGATCTTGAACTATTACAGTCAATGGGAGTTTTGCCATTGACTTCAATGAGGGCCAGCTCAAGTCCTGTAATCATGGGGAAGCATTCACTGAATTTTGTTTGATGGGTGCTGACAGGGGGCCAGGTTCTGCTTGGCCCTCACATTGGTGCACAGTGAGAGAAGGAGAGTAAAACAAGTCTTCTCCTTCCCTGGATGGCCCAGATTCATCCCAGTTAGGGAACCCATTGCATTTGGCCAGGGCTATTTCTCACAAGCCTTTTCACTATGCTTTAGACCAGAGAGATGAAGAATAAAAATACCTCACAGCCTCATGGCTGATGGTTGGAACTCTGCCATGGGCTTGCTGCTATAGCAGTCCTAGCAACTGGGAGGCCAGTAAGGGTTATCTGCATGCTCAGATTCTGTGGCACCATCAGTTGAGGTGGTAGCCAGCAATATCAGCCTTGTTCTCTGACTTTGGACCATAAGTTCCAACAGAGACTAGCCAGCGAATCAGATTGTTGAGGGTTGTCAAGATAAGGGCTAGAAAAAAGGGGGGGGGGTGTTGCAAAAACATAGATATTTTTTCTGTTTTTGTTTGTTTATTTCAAAGCCTCCCTCCCCCAAAAAAATCAACTAGCTCTACAATTGATCGTAATATGGGAGGCAAAGGATATTTTCCAAACATTTTGTTTAAATTTTCCCCCATTTATTTTTCAAATTTTGAAATTTGAAATATTTCAACCAGTTGTAGCGAGTGCCATTTTTAGTTGCACCGGTGTCCCATAGAGAAAGGTGAAATGGTGGGTGGGTGGGGAGGTGGAATAGCTCCAGAAATTCCCTTTACACTACCCATACAAGGCAGGCAGGCTTAAAGGGATGGCTTTAGTTCCATAATTATTTTATACTACTGTTATAGTAGGACATTTTGTGATTCCTAATCAGAGTGTACATTGATTCAGAAATACTCTGGTGTCAGATTTTGAACAGTTTCCAAGACCTTGCTGTCTATCTCCATCATTTATTCTTATTATTAAGAGTCTAACCATGCTTGACTTCACTGTGACAACTTGCGTGACTGGGACAAAAAGGATTTGGCCTTAAATGTAGTCTAATGATTTTCATTCCTGCAATCTTCTTTCTGATGTTTTATGTTTCTTTATTTTCCTAGTTGTGAAGCATACTGATATCCATATTCCTAATTTTAACTGAGCTCTGCTTAACTAATAACTCTGCACATTTTGCTTGAAACATCTCCTTCAGTTTTGTTGTGAGCTGGGGAGTGGTAGATAGAGGACCATCAGATACTACAGGAAATACGTACTCAGATATTAGACACTCTCCCCAAAGTAGCATGGCTCTGTAGCTGGTTTGAAAATGATATTAGAGGCACTTGGAAAACACATGCAGAGAAACTTGTGCATGTGTACGACTTTTGATAATTCTTAGCTCCCAGCACGTGTGAAACTAGGTAAAACAAGACTTGCTACAGTTATCAGCTGAACAGAGAACAAATTAAAGCAGATAAGCAAAGTGAGGTTACAGGGCAGGGAAGAGTATCCTGGAGGGAAATGTCCATTTGCAGGAAGACCTAGATTTGTTCTACTGACTCCAATACCTCATGCAGCTAGTTTCAAAACTGGTTTCAGACTTACGGGCATCTATTTTTATCTACATTAGCTCTGTTGAAAAGAACAGACTACAAGATCGTCATCTCAATCAGAATGTCATCTGTAGAAGCAGAAAAGGGAGCCTGATGATTTAGTGCAAAAATTAGCTCAAATTTAGGAGGACATTTTGTGAGATCCCCCACCACCACCACCACAAAAAAAAAAAAAAAAATTCAGTCTGCTCTCACAAGTTAACTCGGTTTTAGTCTAGTTTTGAGCTTTTATGAGGTTGGTGGGTTGCCCCCCCATTACAGTGCTTTATGAAGGGAATTCTCAATAACATTTAATAGTGCAGCTCTACACCACCCTTTTCAGTGAGATGTACCTTAAAACCATGATGTAGCCCTTAATTTCTGCAAGCCTGATTTGCCATCCTTACTCATATTAAGTAGTAATTTACATCATGAGTAATGGCACTGGAATAGATTTTCCTTGTTAGGCACAACTCCTAGTTTTATCAGAGAGGCTACCTTAACTTTTCTCTCTCTTTAAGTAACAGAAGATGTACACTGAATTTTAATGGCCAGGTTACTAATTTTAATGGCCCAGTTGGCCCTGATTCCATTTTAATCTGAAATTCTTTCATGTTGTACTAATCTAATTGATATTCCATATATGGCAGAGAAAATATTTTACAAGAGATGCAGACTTAATAATGAATTTCATGGCTGTATTATGTTTAAGATTAGGTATGCTTGTATTTCCAAAATATACCAGAATATAATTTAAAGTTAATTAGCTTTAGGTAAATATTTAGGCCAAATTACTTTTAATTTGAAATATGAATGAGCAGCCTAAGTAAGGATAGTCCAATAGTAATCATGGTATCATTAAACATTGCTGTGTTGAAAACTAGAGCAGATACGGCCACTGCCTTTCTGTCTTGTAAGGATTGATTTGGAAGGCCCTGAGGGAGAAAGAGCTGGAGGTGGGAAGCAGAACTGAAGCCATTGTGGAGAGGAAGAAGTTACACTCTTCCTGTTATGACAGGAAATGCAGACAAATGTGCTTCCTGACCATTTGCTCAGCAGGGAATGAAATATTCTTTGACCTTTACCTTACGAACATTTTAGTTTTGTTGAACTAGTAAACATGTTTTTTACCCTAAACATTTATTTGTACCTGCCAGACCTAGTGAATGTGGTATAGATAAAAAGTCAGTTTTATTGTACTTTATTATGTGTATATGGATAGAAAGGATATATTTTCTCACTAATAAGATGCCCATGTCTATACATCTAGATATGTGAGTTAATTCAATCTGTCCTAATGAGTGAAGAGGAGTGGTATAACTGAGATTAACCATCATTATGCATATCATTCAATAGAGAAAAAAATAATATCCAGCCTTTCTTCACATCTGAATATGATATAGGTTATGTTTTGAAGAATTAGAACTGTTTAGAATATATGGGAATAAAAGACTCTGAATATTGCCTACCCTAATAATTTGTGAGTTGCTATACCATCCTTTTATTAACATACCTTTGAGTTATCCCTCTCCTCTTTATTCATGAAGATAATTGTCATAACAGAGATCAGCCATTATGTACTAAAAAATGTAGGACTTGTGAAAGACTGAATAATCTCAGTTTCTGCTCCATTATTTATGTGCTGATATACTAACAATACAGTGTAATGAAAAAGTGCAGCACCTTCATTTTTGTGAAGCTTAATCATGAGATGCTAAAGAACCCTGTTTTATAAGATAGGGCCATTTAATATATTACAGTTATATTTTAGGTCACTCTACTTAGAGCTCCTCTATAGTAATGCTGTTCAGCAAGTCAAGGCTCAGTATGCTTGAGGCTGTCAAGCACAATAGTTCTTTTTGCAGCATAACTCGCTGCTGTGTCATCCCTATAAGTTATGCCGGAGAGTTACAAGAACATAGAGCAGGCTGCTGAAGAGTCCCTTACTGCTCTTTAAAGGGCCTTTCATTTAATATGGCATGCCTAGTCGTTGTCGCATAAAGGAGGATTTGTCTAGAGGGAATCCTGCAGTGGTGCTGCTTCCCACTGCCACCACCACAGAACATAGTCATAAAGTTTGTTGCAGGAGAGTCTTTTAAAATGACAAACTGAGCTAAGCAGAATAAAATAATCGGGGGTGGGAATAGAAAGGGGGTTGCAGTTTTTGAAGAGCTGTCGGTGTTTGGCTTTACGATAAGTAGAGATAAGTGTCTGCCCCTGGCACTTTAGTCAAAAGTCACATGGCTCATACATAGCCATCTTGATTTTATGATGATGAGGGTACTTCATTTGATGTTTCCTGTTTCCCAGATAACCCATATCAGCTCACTCCACTCAGACTGAGGAAGGACAACCAGCACAATACTCCCCCATAGCCAGGTAGAAGACATACATCAAATATTGGATGCATGAGCCGCCTCCGGTTTCCACAGGCCATCACGTTAACATATACATAATATCAGGAAATGTATGGGAGGGGGGTTCAGACTCCCAGCTCTTCTCCTCCTTTCAGTGCCAGCAACTGCACAGCATTATGCGCAACTTCACAGCCTCATGTCAGGACAGGAAGAGGTGAGGGAAGACCTGACATAATGTCCACGGATTGAATTGCTGCTGGAGGGCAGGGCAGAGCATAGGCTGCTGTTTGGAAAACAGAAAAAGTAAGCCATAGACTCTGTGTCCTCCAGTGACAGATACTGAGTAACAATGAGGGCACTGCTATTACAGGACAGTCACTCAAAATCAATCTCTCAGATTATCTCAGATTTAAAAGTCAAAAGTGGAAGAGTCCAAAGGAAAAAAAATGCAACATCAGTGCAGCAGAGACAGGACATAGACTAAATCAGCAGAATAAAAGCTTCTACCTCTCAGCAATGATTTCTGCTCTTACACTGTTCCATTCACATCTACAAGCAGCACAACAATTTTGGCATAATTTTAGATAAATAAAAACAATTGCAAGTAGATTGCTGTTTCTTTCTGTTATCATAGTCTGTTGGTATAGTGTCTGAGTGGAAAAAGCATACATACATGTTGTATTATTCATTCCAGTATGTGAAAAGACTATATACAAAACCAACTAATCTATCTCCTAATGTATTTAATTTAAACAAACATTACTCACTACAAATAGAATGCCAAATTCTGGCACTGTGCCAAATTACCTTCCTAGTGAGAGCATATTGCAGCTATGAAGCAGTGTGAATGTGCACCTGCATTCTGACTGGCTACAGGTCCATTCACAGATATCACAGTCCCTGGTCCCAAGACCATGCCTCAGGAAGCCCCTTCACAGCTTTGACCATAGAAATCCTGAAGAATTATCTTTCTGTAGTTTTGGAGGAGAACCAGAACTGGAGATGGAAAATGTCCTCCCCAAATCACCTTTGGTCCATGCTTTCCTTCTTGTGCATACAGTAAGTTTAACCTCTAGCCAGAATTTGGTCCAAAATTCACAAAACCTAGCCTTGATTTATGGGAGGGAAGCTAGGAACTGGCTTTTTCACTCATTCTTTTGTTTTTGTAATATTTAGAACAAGTGTGGTTTGCTCAAAGCCTGGACAATCATCTTTGCATTTAAACTTCCTTACTTCACGTACCCAAGTACTGCAGACTTTCAGGGCCTGATCTGAGGTGCTGGGCATTGCCATTGTGTTCAGTGAAAGTTCAAGGGCTCATCAGCTCTGAAAAGCAGGCTCTAAATGAATAAAGCAACCTGTATTCAGAGCTTATGTAGAACACATGCAACATGATTAATTTTCACCATGCTGCACAAGTACATGCTCCATTCCCTGCACACTCCACTGGAAATGTTCTCTGTGAAACACTGCTTGGCCACACTAGTTACACAGTACTTATAGAATTGTACTTTTGAAAACTTAAAAATACTGACAATTGCTTTTCTACTGTATGGCTTATGTATTTTGTGTGTGAGAGGCTTCAAGGTTTTAAGCGGGTAAATGGTAACCTCATTCTAAGCAGCCATTTTATATTTCTGGACACTTAATTCCCCGGTTATATCGCTGTTATCATAGACTAGTCCAAGAGGCTAGGACTTCACAAATTGCCCAGTCAAGGCTTGATAAACCTCCTGAATACAAAGAAAAATATGGAAACTTGAGGACAGCACTAGACATCCACTGGTCCAGAAAGCAGAATGGATAAAGCATATCCCAAATCTGATTTGGACAGCAGGCTCAATTGTTAATTAATTAATGAACTAGTCCTTGGTACAGTCAGCAGGGGTAAGAATATGAAATTATTCAATCTGTGCTACTGAAAAATACATTTAATATTAATCAGATATGATCAAAATCCATGCAAATAGGTCAGTTTTATTTTTAAATATGTCAGTAAATTGGCAACACATAGTTAGATTTTACATTATAAGAGTTTTCCTTCCTGAGAAATTGTTCCTGTAGTCTGACAGATTATCTCGCTGCTTTTATGGCTTATGATGTTTGCAGTATCTGAGTTCCTGATCAGTTATCAGAATTATTCCTTTTAGAGATTTTTTTAGCCCTAGTAAAGTAAAGTGTCATATTTGGATTGTGAAATGTTACAGTAAACCCCTTCTCCTCAATGTGACCAGCTACAGTTTATTAATACAATCATTAAGCTACTCTGTAGTTTGTGGGCATGCAACTGTGTTTAAGAAATGTCTGTATTTACGTCATGTTCTTAACTTAGCACAAATAAAAATTATTTAAGTACAGAATTATAGACTTCCAACTGTAGGTTTCAGTTTGTTTTCACATAAAGAGACAACATATTTTTAATACATTACTGCAATCTTTAATACTCAGTAAAATCACTGTAGTGCTAAAATATTGTATCTATCATCTTAGTCAACATTTATTAGCTAATTTTGATTTAGGTGAATATAGCTAGCAACATATTGGACACAAAATACAAAGTCAAATAATATTTTTGTTGTTTGTTCATATTACTCACCTAAATATTTTAGAGGATAAATGAGTCCATTCCTCTTCTTGATGTGGCTACATAAAGGAAATTATATGAAAGAAGAATGTATTTTTAAATACCTTTAAAATTATTCTTAATCTCTCCTGAAGGTCTTGACCCTACTGCACATTTATTAACTAAATAGGCTCATCCCTAATACAAACTATTGTAAAAGTATGAGAAATTACATTATTACAATACATTATTAGGTATAAGTGCAAAAGCTCTGAATTGCAATCAGTCAATGAGTGGAATATTTTAAAAATAATATTCTAGATCATTTTAGAAACAGTAATAGCTACAATTGTTTTTATGTCTATGAACAATGGCAAAAAGCATTATGTAATACATTTGAAGACTGTTAAAAAGAACATGGAGATAATAGTGAATTAAATTCAGAGCAATTAAGATTACATTTTAAAGAAAAGTTAATAAAGCCTCTAGCTTATCTGTTGTCCTTTTTATTTTCAATGTTTGTGAAAAGGCACTATAAGTAGTATCTTTTTTGTGATAAGTGTTATGAAATAAGTATGTGCTATGCAGCACATCTGTGCGGTTACCCAAAATGTTCAGGAGCACCTAACAGTAAACACAAACAGTGGCTTTAAAGATATTTCTGTGCTGAAGTATACTTTGATGGTGAGGAGCTGTAACATGCTAAATACTGAGGTTTCTGTGCAACAGAAACCATATTGTATAGATACACTCCACCTACAGTACTGTGGTCAACTAGTCTGATTGAAAATAGTTTTACATGCGGAAAACTATGTCGGGTTAGTACATTCTCCCCTCTGCATGTGATCCATAGCTTGTGTAGCCTTTTCTAAAAAACTATATAGATGTTCATATTACTGTGTATAACATTGCATCAAAAGACAAAAGACATGTCTGGCTTCAAGACAAAGCTTGATAAGTTTATGGAGGGGATGGTATGATAGAATAGCCTAATTTTGGTGATTAATTGATCTTTGACTATTAGCAGTAAATATGCCCAATGGCCTGTGGTGAGAAGTTAGATAGGGTGGGATCTGAGTTACTACAGAGAATTCTTTCTGGGTGTCTTGCTGGTGAGTCTTGCCCACATGCTCAGGGTTTAGCTGATCACCATATATGGGGTTGGGAAGGAATTTTCCTCCAGGGCAGATTGGCAGAGACCCTGGGGGGGTTTCGTCTTCCTCTGCAGCATGGGGCACGGGTCACTTGCTGGAGGATTCTCTGCACCTTGAAGTCTTTAAACCATGATTTGAGGACTTCAGTAGCTCAGACATAGGTTAGGGGTTTGATATGGGAGTGGGTGGGTTAGATTCTATGGCTTGCATTGTGCGGGAGGTCAGAGTAGACAATCATAATGGTCCCTTCTGACCTTAAAGTCTGTAATTCTATTATCCATGTTTTCTACAGGCAGATAAAGTGTTTAAAAGGCATTTGAAAGGCTGATCAGTTTTTCAATGTTAAGATGAGTTTTTGACTGTGTATTTGGTCAGTCATGCCAAATAGCAAAAGCCAGCTGGACCTTACCCATTTAGATATGTCTTAATATCAGCTCGTGACAAAAATATAGACTCAAGTCTAGTGCTATGCAAACTTTTTTTAAATGCTCGAATAATCAGATTTAATACTAATCTATCTGTTGTTAATAGATTTTATAAAGGTGTTACAATGATTGAGACAGCAATAAAAGTGACTTCATTCATGATACATTGTGGAGAATAAATGTACAGAGGATTGGCATACAGCCACATCTCTTTGAGATAGACTAGCTGGTAGGGATTAGAAGGTACTTAAATGTCACGTTTTCCATGGCATGACCAGCTGGGATTCCAAGGTAGACTGGGGTTGCAGTTAGCATTAGCTTGCATTAGGAGTCTAACAAGATAAAACAACGGCCTTATGAACCATGCACAATGGAATCTTTTTTGCCTCAGTGATGAACCATGTGCATAGGTACTTTTACTGATAGTATTAAAGAATTGGTAGCACTGAGTATCAGATTAAGCAAGTCTACACTACCTGGTTAGTGCTTGTCCTTAAGTGTCAAATACCCTCACTGCATATTTGATTTGACTGATAATTATTTTAGTACCATACATTTATTCACTTTCAAAATCCATCACAGAAAATTACTATAGAGGGAAATAGCTATTAAAAATAAAATATCAATTTATGTGTTTAATGCAAATAGAATACAGGAAGAAAAAGAAACAAGTCAGGTCTTACTATTAGATTAGATTTCTCATGATAAGAAACTCATGTACTACTTTGAGATTAAATAAAATGTGTTGACAGGTATGTATGGATAAGAGCTCACCTCAATAATGCATATATATTACTGGCTAGTCAGTACTTATATAACTTGTTCTTCACTCCCGATTTATATTCTTCATTGTACTGACACTTGAGAACTTTAAAGTGAAACAAAAAGGATTTTTTAATATATTTGGTAATTTTTCAAAACTGTTACAGATCTGTGCATCTCTACATCAAATATTTTTTGATTAATTAAATGTGATAGAACTTTTCTTACTGGTAGACAAATTGGGGGGAGGGAATTTAACTGGAATTAATATCTGTTAAATAAGAATAGGCTGAATCTTTTGTTAAAAGTTTTCTAGAACGGAGGTGTGATGTTTAAAATGTTGTGGGGGGTGGGAGGCAAAGACATCTATTATGCAGAATAAACATTATAGCTTAGGTGTGGGCAAAAGATTAAGTGTACTGAATTAAAATATTTTGGGAAGAATCCAGTCCTAATGTTTTAAACTGGTTAATGAGACAGGAAAAATTCACAGCTCAACTAATGAGAATGCCCCCATATTTTTTTATTTTCTGTAGCTTGAGTTGTGCATTGAGGATTATATGCATTTCCCTTTACTTAGCACTCAGATATTTATATCCTGTATTGGAACTATGTTTCGATTTATTTGCTTTCTGGATGAACTTATTCAAGCTCAAAGACTATAGCAATTGCAAGTTATAATTTCGTAAAAGAAAAGGGACTTTAAAAAGAGACTTAGGGATTTTTGACAGACCAGTTTTCCTTTTTCCAGGTGACATTTACAAAGAGGAAATTTGGGTTAATGAAGAAGGCTTATGAGCTGAGTGTTCTATGTGACTGTGAGATTGCTCTAATCATCTTCAACAGCACCAACAAACTGTTCCAGTATGCCAGCACTGATATGGACAAAGTGTTGCTGAAATATACAGAGTACAATGAGCCACATGAGAGTCGAACGAATTCAGATATTGTTGAGGTAAGAATTTATGTCCTGTGAGGGCTAATTTTTGTCAATGCTCATCTAAGACATCTGATCTTGATGAATGATTTCTGAAGTTGTGTAGTTTATTTTTAAGAATATCGTCATTTAAAAGAATTCAAGGAAAATTGACTTAAAAGTTATATAACAAATGTTTGCACTTTCTCTGCCACTCAAAAATGGTTGAACATTGGAAAAAAATCCAACTTTGCTTAGAATGCTTTTACCAAATATGTAAAATTAGAACATGAAAACAACATTTATCAGAATGTTATTGACACCTTATAACATTATTATAGCAATATTATTTAATGTAGACTGTTAAATGTAGTAGTCTGTATTTTAACTGTTCAAGAATATCAATTCAAACTTAAAACATTCATTTTCAGCATCCATTAATTCCATTACTATCATAGCAAGTTAAACATAGTTTAAGACTCAAACCAAAGTAATTGTGACTTTTATGGATTTTGTTAATATAATAAAACAGAGTAAAATTTCCAAAAGTGCCTAAGTGACTTAGGGACCTACAGGTAACATTTTCAAAAGCACTTCAGTGACTAGGCACTTAAGTCACTGAGGTGCTTTAGAAAAGTTTACCCTTAAACTCTTAAATCACTTAGATGCTTTTCCAAATGAGACTTAGATGCTCCTGAAAATGTTGTCCTTGATGTACGCTAGTCAAGAATTTTGAGCGCTGCAATAGAAGAGATTAAATTTAATGTGTACATTTTAGATACTTTTGATGAAGAAATAGTTTATGAGCCTATAGAGTGTATTATACTTGCTGCTAGAGGTTCACAATGCAGTCACATGAAACTATATTAACAAATATTGTAACCAAGAATATAACCCTTTTTGCAATCTAGTTTCATGTTGATGTACAGGGCTCTACTGTTTAGCTACCTCCCAGATCCACCTGCACATCTCCTTGCCTCCATTAGGAAGGAGAGTGAGTTCTCACCAAAGGGTGCACCGTGGGTGCTGGAATCCATGTGAGGTGGGACCATGAAGGGCATGGGATGAATAACATTCCCCCCACCTCTCCAAGCCCCCATTGAAGCCTCTACATAGATGGCCAAAATCTCCTGCTGGTCTCTGGGGATTCAGCCCTGGGACTGGTGGCCAGTCCCATGTGCCGTTCTGCAAGAGACAAACCCTGACCCCCAAATTATCCTCCTTCCTCTCCTGACAGAACAAAAAGGGTGCATTCTTAGGGAGGAAAACCTTTTTGTGATATTTTCCCTTTAAGCTCCCTCTTTCAGGTTTTCCTATGGAAATGGGTGATTAGGCCAGTAGGCTGGGATTTAGCTGAGTAATATGCTGTACTTCACAATGAGTGTATGTGTCCTTTGATCAAGAAACTTCAATGTAAAAATGAAATTTAAGCTATGCTTATGTTGCTGTAACTTTAAGGGGTAGATTTTCAAAGGGAATGATATGCACACCTGCAAAATCCTATTTATTTATTTATTTATTTATTTATTTATTTATTTATTGCATTAAAAAAATTGTCTGATTTACTCACATGATGGCCAGTTTGCATTCGAATGTGTAATTCTGTGGGACACACAAACTTCTGTGGATAACCCAATTGTTTTCAACCCTTAGAAAATTTAGCCAAAAAATGGGTAAATATAATTATAAGTATTTAACTAGAATGAAGTTAGCAATAAAGAGAACAAGCCAGATAAAGTGCCTTTCATTATGTATCTTCCCATATGGATTGGCTGTGATAGTAGTTTAATCAGTGGGCAGTTTGAGTGATATCGTTTCTAGCATTGAGAAGTGCTTAGGCCTCTCCAGTGACAGTATTGTTACAAGGTCGGAAGAAATAGTTAAGCATCATGTTCATGTTGAAAAAGATTTCGTATATTACCAAAAAAAATCTGTGCAAGTATGTCTTTACTTGATCATTAACTTTCCTGTTACCAGTACAATGGGGCAAAAAACCCACAAAAGAGCAGACAGATGGCTTTGCATTCAATGTAGTTTTGATATATGTTAAGGTACAGAATACAAAACTGCCACATTTTAAATATTTAAATTGATCATTTAAAATTTTACTGTATTATGAGTATTTCCTTGTGGGGAGTCCGCTGCATTTGGCTGCATGACATCTAGACTTCATATAGCTTTTAATTTTGTTCTTCCTAGGCAATCAAAAGCAGCCTAAGGATTGAATGGTATTATTAAGTTTGTTCATTTTCACCTTAATGATTGTTCAATAACTATACTTCAGCAAAAGTACAGAGCATAGCTCTGCTTGCAGCTTTCTACAGAGCTAGAGAAGAAAATATTTTAAAGTAACATTGTTTTTCAAATACATGCAAGGTAACGTAACATTCTCTGTAATTAATTTAGAATCCCAATTTCTCTTCACATGATGCATAGTAATGTCTGTTTAGTTACTTGTTTCAATTCTGCTCTTGGTCATTAGCACATATCACAACTTCTTCAAATGGTATATATACCTATAATTCAAAAAATATGTAAATAAGAACATTAGTATGGCCATACTTGTTCAGACCAATGCTTTGTCTAGCCGAGCATCATGTCTTCTAACAGTGGCCAGTGCCAGGTGCTTCAGAGGGAACAAACAGAACATGGCAATTATCAAGTGATCCATCCACTGTCGTCCAGACTCAGCTTCTAGAAATCAGAGGTTTAGGGACACCCGGAGCAGGGGGCTGCATCCCTAATTATTTTGGCTAATAGCCATTGGTGGACGTATCCTCTGGGAATTTATCTAGTTCTCTTTTGAACCTCGTTATAATTTTAATTCTTTTAGTATTTTCAAATGAAATTACTGCTGTTCAGATTTATGCCTAAATTATTTTTATATAGCTCTGATTAAAGTTGTTAGTTTTATTATCAGCCATTTTAAATGCATTTTACGGGAATTAATTATGTCTAGTATTTATGAAGATACCACTCTTCAGATAACAATTTATTATTTGAAGTAACAGAAGGCACACGACTTTGCATTTCTAATAAGTGTAATGCTGTTTTTCAAGGAAGAAATGACTTGGAATGAAGTTAATGGGTGTTCTAATAGTTGGCAATGTTATTGCAAATCACACTAAGCTATCTCAGTGCTGCCCAACTTGTACATATAGAATTCAGAGTACAGCCATGACACGAAGTAGATTAGATTAAGAAAATTTATAAATGTTTTAAACCCAGTTATGTTTGTCTTTTTTTCAGACTTTCTAATTTATCATATTAAAAACAATTATTCTTATAATGTTCTTTATACATAACAATCACAGTCCCATATGATACCTATCTCTGAAATTGCCTGTACAACTTCATTTCACTCAGTACGCAACAGATCCAATGTTACCTTAGTTATAAAAATGTATTCTGAAACACAAGAGTGAGAGTTCAGAATTCTTCAAGTTTGTAAAAATTATCTGATAATTGGGTTGGTTTCAGGCATTACAGTGTAAATTTCCTCTTACCACCTACTATTAACCTAAACTCTAACATGGAGGTATATCACTTTTGAGAGAGAAAAGTGTATTCACCCTCCATGTTTGCTCATGTTTGGATCTCTTCTAAGCAGTGAATGATAACTATTCCAAATCCTGTTGAATTATGTGTGGCAGTTTTGTGATGTGTATTGGTTCTGCAAATAAAGGTTCACTTTGAGACCTCAGTTTGGAGTTGAACTGTGTTCCTAAAACTGAAGCCTCAGTGTCTTTAACCACTAAACCACCCATCCCACATCTTTCATTAAACCTTATTTCTGTTAATAACACACATGAGTTATTGGGATATGACAATTTATTTTAAGGAATAGTATGAGCTATGTAAGATTTGGTTCTCGCTAAACCTTTTGGTTTTGATGGCAAAGATGAACTTCTGCATTATGTAAACTTCCTAATGCTGGATGATAGGTACCAAAAACAATACACTTTCTATAGGTGTTGGTCTAAAAATAGAATTATCTTGTGTGACAGAAAATTTTAGATTACTGGAAGTCTTGTTATTCTTTACTTTAAAGTGGGATAACACTTTCTCAGACTAAAAACTCCTTTTGCGTTTACTACACATTTTTGTTTAATCTATAAAATAACATTGTTACAACTATGGTTTTCACTCCATCTTTAGTCATATACAAAATACCTCAGATTCCCCATTTCTTTAATTGAATGGGATCTATAACAGGTATCTCTTACTTAACATGCACAAAATCATAGTCCTCCAGTTTTGGTTACTGAGGTCATAAATGGCTGTATTGGTATTTCTGCTTGGGGATGAGGAAAAAATGGGATTAAGATAAAAGTGGGGTGGGATGATTTACTTAAGTGAGCAAATTACACTTTTCTACAGTAGAACAGAGATCTCAATGTTTGTTCAAAATCATGGTTCTCCTCATTTGTATAAGTTTTACATAGTTGTAACATCACTGTCTTCAGTGGAGTTTCTCTTGCTGTACACCAGTCTGAGTGAGAGGAAAATCAGGCCCATGACTTGTGAATTTAGCTGCTTATGTACACTAGCTCTGGGCTCCATTTGCTGCCTATGTCCCTAAAAAGTAAGTGGGTCATATGTCATAAATAAAGGATGCATGCACCTCATAAAGATACCTCTAATGAACTAATCTTTACACACCTTGAAAACTTGGCCTCAGTTAAAATAGTTTAGTCTGTTAGTATATATATCTGATTAAAATGCATGGAAAACACCAGTTTTGATTATTTTGACACACAAAGTCAATGGACCTTAATTTGTTAGACATAATACACATATTACAGTTATAATAGGGAAATCTAGTCTGCAACTGCCAATTGTACCAAACCTTAAGGTCTATGATTGCTACAGAGCCATGCCTAAACAGCCGTTTGTCTGCAAGAAGAACTGATCTTTTTTGCCTCTTTTTTGTGCCTGATCCTGCTTTTCCCTATGGTTTACTCTGTTCCTCATATCAGAGACCACTTTCCAACATTACCTCCAGGTTTTGGGCTAATAGACGTGCCTCTGTTACCCAGCCTTATGAGCATCACATAGCTTTCCCTCCCACATCACCCCCTTTTTACTTTTACCACAACTGCAATACTTGCCTACTGCCACCTGAACAAGGGAGAAGGTGAGCAACACTTCACCATTGATAAGGAAGCATGTATGAAGGACTGCTCCATGACACACAGCTATTTATTATCCTCTGTTTGCTCTAATTTATCCAGTTTAGTGCATTTGTTCTCCATTCTCCATTTGGGCAGAACTCATTGACTTGAAGTGGAAATCTTGCCTGAGTAAAGGATACAAGTCCTAGCACATTCAGCTCAGCCAATAGTGCCAAAGCACAGTGTCATTCCTCCAGGAGACTGGAAAGGCCATTGTCCTTTGTTTGTATGGGGACTATTTTTAGAGTTATCTTGGCTGCAAACATAATTACAATCATAAGTGTATTACAGAAATCCACTGTGTTTGTTTAGCTAAGCCATTAGGCTTTTTGCAGATTTAAAGTGAAGTCTCCTGCCTGCCTTCCCCCATGCCATTACAGCCTCAGCTACTGTCTCATCTTCATCAGGTCTCTCATGAATCCAAGCCCTGTTCTTTTTCAGTCTCTCAACCTCCTAGTTCCCTCTCTCTGATTCCCACTCTGTCCCTATGCACATAAATCACTCTTTCTCCCAGCCCGCCAGTTCATCACTCAGCTCTTTTGTGATCTCCAGTCCATCAATCTCTCTGACCCTTTGCTGCCCATACTCCCCACTTTCTCAAGCTGACCTCCACCTCTCTGTTGATTCCATGGTCACTACCTTTAACTCAAATTCTCCTGCTCAGTTCCTCTTTCAGATTCGTCCCACTGACTCTCTGTTCTGGCTCCACACTTCTCCACCTCTTCTCTTCCTCATACCACTGAGCACTTGTGGAGAAAAAACAGAATTCCTCTACTATAATTTGTTTTCTGTTCATTCAACTTTGCCATATTCTTTATAAAAGCAGATCTGCTTCTCCACACTAATTATCCAGCTGTTCTTCTCTAAACTTCTATCTCACACACATACACTCACCTGTCCACGATCTTAGCATTTTTTAAAACAGTTTTGATGTTATCTAGCAAGAACATCTTTTCCCTACTCCCAGCATCTTTCTTTCCTCACAGTCTCATAACTTTGAACTGTCTCTCCTGCTATCGACTCCCGACACTTTGACTTTCTCTCTTCCTAACTCCTCTCCTTCCCTCTTTTTTCTAAATCTTTGTTACACACTCTGGCCCCTGCTTCTTTCATTCAACCTTCAAACATACGTTGGTAGCCCCCATCTCCGAAAAATCTCTCCTTTAACCTCACTTGCCTGCCTCATTACCACACTGGCTCCCTCCTACCCTTCACCTCAAGGTTTCTCAAGCATGCCATCTCCTCCCACCCATATTTCCTCTTTCCCTGTTCTCTTAATGGATTATGGCCACTATTTCTACAGCAGACAAAAGCACGATAGACACTTCACTGGATAAGTAAAAGACAAGTCCCTGCCCAGAGAACTTACACGAGTGAGGCAATGAAGAAAAACATTAGGGTAAAAGATAAAGAAAGGAAGGATTACAATGATAAAGTCACATGGTTACCCAAGTAAGACACATCTGAATTCTCTGCAAACTCATTTCCATTTCACGACACTTAAACCACCCTTACTAAAGGCCATCTCCTGACCAGTTCTAAGGGTCTCTTCAGCTTGACCTCCTTCATAGTCCCTCATGTCCAATCTTATCTTTCTTAATCTGTCTGCCACTTTCAAAACAATTGATAACTTCCTCCTTTTCTGCTGTCTTCCTTCCTCGGGGGGTTTTCTCGTCCTGTTCTCTCCTTCTCCTACATTTGCAGCTGCTCCCTTAGTGTCACTCTCAGTGACCTTCTCCTCCCATCGCTGTTGATGCCCCTTTGTCCTCACTCCCCTCCTCTTTATCTCTGGATAACCTTACTCTCATGGCAATATAAGTGACATCATCAAGAGGTAGCTTCATTCAGAGTTCATTATAGCAGGAAGATTGCGATATTCATTGGCTTTTGAGGGTAGAGGGGCATTGTTGCAGAATGGCCAGTGGAAGAGATGATCATTCTATTTTGAAAGCATAAATCACAATTTCAAAAAGCTACACACACTTTACTTACAAGATCTTTTTTAAAAAGTGAATCAAAACTTTGCATGGTTTTTAAAATGTGTTTTGCCCAGAGCCCTGTGGGCTTGTGGCATTGGACAGGGGCAATAAAGTGAGCATAACCAGAGATAGATGTGTGCCAACTGCAGCAGCATTTTCCTCTTGATCAGTGAGAGCTGAGATTGTGAACACATAGAGCTCTTCTTGCAGCCTTCATGTCTGGTGTATTTTACAACACACAGAGCCCTGGTTATATGATACAATGTTAAAATTGTAGGATGAAAGATAATTTCTGAAAGGGAAGAAATTCATAGTAATACGAGGCTTTATAAATGGCAGACTTGGTGCAAAAAAAAAAAAGCGCACTTTGTTCAGCTAAAGCGAATGAGCCCAAATTTTGTATAAGAAAAATATGCAACAAGTGATAGTCCATAATATACAATATTTGCTTAAGTATAAGAGGACTAGCTACAGTTGAAAGTCTAATTGACTTTTAATAGAACCAGCAACATAGTGTAGTGAAATGCTACTAAATCTGCTGTGGGATAATGCAGGGACTTGAGAATTAAGTTTTAGTGTGGCTTCAATGCATTGAAAAGCTGGAGATGATTAGGCTCGCGTTCAGGTGACAAAACCTGTACGCATGTGACAAGCTGTATGGGCAATATATTGTGTCACAGAGAAATGCCACAACTCCATTTTCCTAATTGACTTATTACATATTACCCCATCAAATCTTAAAGATGTGCAGTTGGTCCTTTAGCACACCTAAGATTAGTCACCTGGCAAATGAGCTTAAGGGGAAAAAATCGCCCCTGTCAATTATTTCTAAAGGTCACAGAGCTAATGACTAGCTGGGAGGTTAATTAGATTTTGAAAGCCTCTTGATATCATTTAAGACTCTGATCTGTATATTTGTTATAAATAAGCCCCATAACTATTTAAATCGACTGTTTTCAGAAAAGAAACAGGACAACTGTTGTAGCATATGTAATAAGAGTATTTTCTTCTCTTGACATCGTAACAGAATATTGTATCCAAACAAACTGGGAAATCTAAGTTGGGTCAGATTCAGAGCTGGCGTAAATCATCATAGCACCATTGGAATCAGTGAAGCACCCAGCTGAGGATCTGGCCCATTAAATATAGAGTAGGCTTGTTAGACAACAAAAAGAGTCAAAGTGGTCTAAGGAAGCAATGCTTTAATGAAAAGAGCATTGGCTTGGGACTTATGAAACCTGAGTTCTGTTTCCAGCTTTGTAGACAGAGTTGTGGGTGACCTCGGACAAGTTACTTAACTTTCCTGAGCCTCAGTTTCTTCATCTGTAAAATGGAGACAGTGAGACTGACTTCCTTTGTGAAATGGTTTGAGATCTAGGCATGAAAAAGTGTTATTTATACACGTAGTAGTATGAATGATCCACATTTAGTAGTTTCTGCAGGAAAACACTGCCTTTAGATGCACGTGACTCACACTGAGTTCAATAGCTACACTGTGTGCATATCTGAGGACAGAATTTGGCCAAGGTACTTTGTTATTATGGTGACTTTAGGAACTTTCTGAATGTTTGGTTCTTGGTTTATGGTTAGTAACTGTGGGCCAGATGCTGGAAACTAGTATTGCCAGCCCTAAGTGTTAAAAAATCATGTCGGTCACCCTCCCACCCCCCCAACCCCCAAATCATTTTAATTCCAATCTTTTTGACCAAATAAGTTAGAAACATATTTTTTAAAATGAAAGATGATATTCTTATATAATCATGAGACTCCAGGAGCTCAGGCTTTAAGAAAAATATTAGCTGTCTCAAGAATCATGATAAAATCGTTAAGAGTTAGCAACATATAGTGATGGATTGACAAGGTTTTTGAAAAGTCTGCCATGATGTCACCAGTATTCAGACATAAATAAATGTACTTCACTTGGACTTCACTTACTTGGCAACATTGATTTCTGCTCCATTCAAAATGGTTGCTGAACTGAAGGATCAAATCCGGTGGATAATGGCCTTCTGTTCCACCTTCCCCTTCCACACGCACAAATGGGATTTTGGCCAGTGAATCTGTCACTGCATGGACACATTAATCAAGTTCTGAAGCTCACCCAGAATCTTCCCCTCTACATTAAACTGTTTAAACTCACTATGAAGATCTCTGAAGCAGGCAAGGGGTATACAGCCAGTCTGTGCCAGGATCTCCACTGTTGCTCTGCAGCCAAATGAAGGCTTTTTAAGATGCTTTGAGACCTGCCACAAGGAACAAAAGTAGCCCAGACTTTGGTCTTATACTTTTTTACTTTGAATATAGTTCAGATTAATCCAATATGGGAAATAATACAGCTAGGGGAAAGTTGCATAATGAGTTGTTTTTCTTAGAAGTGACCAATTATTATGATTTCTCCACAAGTGTTTGGTTTTCATGCAGCACGTTTCATAATCTTCAAGGATCCCAAATGATAGTGAAATACTTCACCTGGTATATTATTTTGCATAAAACAAAAAAAAAGCGAGAGAGAAATGCAAGTGCTATGGATTTGTTAGTGATTCTAAACAGCTTTTTGGTGCAAACTTAGTGCAACATCTGGAAAGTTGTCTTTAGCCTTTTCTTGGAAGCAGATAGTGAGATGCAGATTAATCCAGATCTGTTGACAGAGATCATCGTGTGACAAACAGTGCAAGGCTGACACTAGAAAACACTGTTTAAAACATTTTTAAGAGTTCCCTTTTCCTGAAGGTGTTTTTGGTGGGTCTGAAGCAATGACAGCTGCAAGGCATGGGCCTGATCCTAAGTTGGTGTAAATTGGAGGTGTTTTCTTGACATCAATTGAGCTATGCTGATTTACATCGGCTAAGGATTTGGCCCTATAATTTTGGTGGATCCCCCTTTTATTTTATTTTTGTTATTCCACACTCACTAATTGCTTTCAAAATGTTTGGATGTTGTGTAAAAATGCTACAAGAATAAATGTGAAAAATATATTCGCAATATAAATGTGCTTCAGTCTTGATTCATGATTCTCTTCCTATGTAAAACTGGGCCCTTAAATCTATATTTCAGAGTATTAGTTCTACTTCACAGATGCCTGTTTCTTTCTCCAAAACATGATATATCTGGCTGAGAAGCTGGAAAAATCTTATATGTCTGTGTAACATTCTTATAGCCTAATAGCTCGAGAGTTTTTCTCCCGATCTAGTCACTGGAGAATGTTCTTTGTTTTTGTAGTCACTGTTTCACATAGTAACAGCTTGTTGCATTTTAGTCTGCTTGCCAGAGGGTAGGTTTATTTTTAAATCTCTGAACTCTGAATTTTCTTTATTTTTCCAAGATTGGAAGCAGCTGAAATGCCTGGAGTTACGCGTTGAAGGGCCTGCTTTACAATATGAGAAAGGGAAGTTCCATCTTCTCCCACTTTTGTGTTTTTTCTTTCTTTTTTTTTTCTTTTAATTTTTCCTAACTAGTGTCTCTTAACTGGTAGTTGTCTAAAAATAGAAAACTGCCTAACTAAAAATAGCTTGGCTCTCAGCCTTGCCAAGGAAAATGGAGAGGAATAGGCGTGGAATAGAAGGCTGAGTAATCCAGCTCTATTCATTCAGAGATCCCTTTGAGAATGCAGGGAATGATAAAGTGCCCTCAGAAAACCACAGGCCTGACTTGCTCTCTTCAGACTCCTAGGTGCCAATAAACATTTTAGCCCAAGGATATATTTTTTCTCATAGATCGTAAACACTTTCTTAAAGACAGGACTTTGTTTCACATGAGCTGACTTACTGTCGAAAACAGCTGCCTTTCCGAGGGTCCTTTTTTTTCCTTTCCACAGTGTTTTTAAATATATTTTCAGATGAGCAGTGAGTGTGATGTCCTGTTAAGAAATACCATGAAACTTTACATGTCTAGTAGCCATCAATGAAAAAAAAATTGATATATATCACCAATTGCAGACTTGCTGTGATTGTCCCCTCAAAATTTTGCAGATGTCCCTGAGGAGAGAACATTTCTCCTCTGTGTACAGTAAAAGTAAATGAGTTAGGTAGCCGTTTTATTTAAATAAACAATTAGACTAATTTAAATGATATATCTGTGTATTATTTAGGCCTTTATCTTGAAGTTCTTCACTCATCCAATGCTCACAAATTTTGAGGATTTTTAACTAACTGAAAAATGTATTGAGAGCTTTGGCAAGGGTTTAGAGAAATTCTACTCTATTTTATTCTGTCAAGGTTTTTATAGCATCGCTGCAGGATTAGAGTGCATGAGGCAGCAGTGAACAAATTAGTTATACTGGGAGAGAGGATTTAAGGGAGGGATTGGGGTAGGTAACTTAAAACAGTTGAGAATTTTGTTTTTGTTTTGTTGGTTTGTTTTTTGTTTGTTTTTTAAGGAATCTGAATACCCTGCACAAACACAGTAACAGGGTGTGGAAATGTCAGCACAGTTCACAGGGTTATTTGGGCCTGAGTATTGTTCTGCTCAGTTCCTGTAATGCTGCTGGTGATAAGGCTCTGGAGACAAAGGACCATAATTGATGGAAGGGGACTTAAATCATTGCAAGAAGAATCAAGGTCCTTGTATCTGTGTACATTGACTCTTCTGGTCTCCTTCCTTCTTGTAAAGCATTTTGTCTTCTTGCATGTTGGCCCCCAACTGCTCTTTGTAATGGAGGCAGACCACAAGTGATTCCTTTATGCAGTATACAGGGTATAATTGTGTCTGTGTGGTGTATTAGTAATTACCAAGGCTGAATTCCCATATTGTATCTTTACTGCTAGCATGGAAAAATAGGACACATGACACAGCACAGCCATTTTCAACCTAGATAGTGAGCTACTTATAGCTACATTCCAGAGACAAAGGCTTTTGTGAGCAAACCCATTTTTCATTTTCATCAAGACATCCCTGCTTTGTAAAATGTAGTTATTTACCTGAACTCTTACCCAGAACTATTAATCAGAAGCCTAGAAATACCATACCTTTTGCTAAGTCACAACCGTTCTTAATTCAAACTGCTAAACATCCCCCTTCCTCCCAAGACTTTTTGTTGTATTTAGATCCTGCACGATGCTTTGTGCTCTCAGTCAGTGTGGAGGTGAGTAGTTTGACACTGAGCTCCTTGCATAAGCAGCCTCTTCAGATACTTACACATGACAGTAAAGTTAATGAGTGTGTAAGTCTTTGCAAACACAGGCCCTTCGCCACTACCATATAGTTTTATTAGGTAACCTAACAGATTATTAATTGCTAAATAGTTCTGATATGTGAAATTCACCACTCAGAATTAATTAAGGGCCTCATTCAGTGCCCACTGAAGTCAACAGGGGTCTTTCCATTCAGAAGATTGCGGCTCAAGCTTAAGTGCAGCCATGTCCGTTTTAAGGAGCCATTTCTGCCACCTTTGCACACAGTGAGTAGCACTCTTAGGCCTCAATCCTGCTAATACTTACAAAGTGTGCTTAGCTTCAGGTAGGTGAATAGCCCTATTGGAGTCAGTGGGACGACTCACATGCATAAAATTAAGTGTCTAAGTGTTTGTTTATCGAAGTAAGGCCTTACTCCTCAAGTGTGTGTGATGGTGACAGGACGGGCTCTAAATAGTTTAGAACATGGCTCGCCCTTGCAAGTCTGCACAGGGAAGTAAGGATTTCCACCTCCCTTCCATGGCCATGTCGGGTTGACCACAGTTGCAGTCCCAACTCCTCAGGCAGATGGGTGCTGCATACAAGATTCTTTCCCTGGCAACAATGGGGCAGAGAGTGTGTGTGAAGAGGGCTAGAGAGTAAGTGGAGCCATGGCTTTGCTGTCTACTTATCCTCCACATGGGAGCTACCCCTTCAGGACACATCTACACTGCAATAAAAGACCCACGGCACAGCAGTGGCTGGCCTCAGTCATCTGACTCAGGCTTGTGGGGCTTGGGCAGTGGGGCTGAAATCGCAGTGTAGATGTTCGGGTTTGGGCTCAGGCTGGAGCTCAGGCTCTGGAACCCTGTGAAGGGGTTGGATTTCAGAGCCCAAGCCCTAATGTCTACACTGCAGTTTTTAGCTCTGCAGCCCTAGTCTGGCCACTGGCCTGAATCAGTTGATCTGGGCTCTGAGCTGGGTGCTGCAGAGCAATGTACAAGTTTTTATTAGCAGCAAAGAGTCCTGTGGCACCTTATAGACTAACAGACATTTTGGAGCATGAGCTTTCGTGGGTGAATACCCACATCGTCAGATGCATCTTTTAAATGCTCAGTCTGGAACACAATGCCTCCCATGTTCCCCTGCACCAATGCACCTTTCCTTGCTCTGGACTGCATGCAGATAACAGTCTCCCCCGAGGCTCTTTCCCACAGTTTTTATGATTGTGGCAAAAGTTCTGCTAAACTTCAAAGTATGCTGACATTTCTTCTTTGTTACAGTAAATAGATTTCAATTAATTATTTATTTCTGTGCTATAAAATGTGCATCCATCCTTTATGTATTATGTAGCTGATATTGATTGGACTCCATTTGCCTCACATTCAGAGAGGCCTCCAGATGCTTATGAAACGGCGTACATAAAACAAAAATGAAACTAATGTAAGTTTATCAAATTTACAGCCATGTAAAACCTCAAACATGTTTGCTTTGTTATGCCACATTTTTAATAATCATAAGCTCAGTGACCAATTGTGAATTAATGTTTGTGGTAAACAATTAACTATAACTGATGTTTATGTATAAAATATTCATTTTTCTTTGAATAAAAAACACCTTTTGTTAAAGGGGGGCGCAGTTGAATCAACATTTGCTAGATGTTCTATTTTAGAGACTCACTCTGATGGGGTCATTTTGTTTTCCATCATTAGTTTCCATATGATTGTTTTTATACATAGTCAGCAATTAATGAAGAAGTAAATATTCTAGTAAAAGAGGTTGCACCATCTTTATTCTAAATGGTTTGTTAATGTCTTTGCACTATAGGGACTGGTGATAAGGGGAAAAATCTTTGAAGTATTGGATATGCTTGCATTAAAAAAAATCTCAAACCCATTTATTTATATCATCCTGTGTGATCTATAGACAACTATAATTACGTTTTATAGTGCACTGTTATAAAAATGTGCATGCACTTTACTTTGGGTTGTTAAAGTATACGTTTATTTCTTTGACATTATAGCACGCAGACTGTTCAAAGGAAGCAAATTATAGAAGAGTCAATACGAGTATTTTAAACAACACACAGCTGCTATAGATTGACTCAAAAGAGATCAAAATCTTGACAGACAAACAATTACTAATGGAGTGTGCTGAGTTTAAAATATGTATCGTTTACTTCAATAGGATTATGGATATAACGTGATAAAACGTAAAAACGCTCAATTTATACTTTATCTGTTGTAATCTAAGGTTTGGTTATTACATAGTTCTTGCATGTTCAAACTGATGTAATAAAATGGGATTTTTATGATTTTGTCTCCAATGGCTATAATAAATATATGCCTTAGCATTTGAATTATATTTTTGCAACATATATGAAAAGAGATTTGCTCTCTAAATTTCCACTTATCCCACATCTATTAATATTAACTTTTGAATAATAATTCTCTCAATTACATAGTCAGACTTAGTGCTTTTCATTGATAGAATTGCAAGCATTTTACAGAGGTAGATAAACGTTATTTTGTAGATGAAGCAAGTGAGGTGATTTAACCAAAGGCAAGTACAGAACCCAGGTTTTATAAACCTAAAAGCCAAGACTTAATCCCCTGGACCACACTGCTCCATTTTAGAGGCTAGTACTTCTTTGCTGACATAAGTCTCTTCCCTTCAGCAAGGGACTTGGGAGGAGGAGAGGGCATACAGCTCTTTATAGCTGTTAGTTGTTAGCTTAAGCTCTTGGGTGTTTGTCAGACAGACTACATGCCAATTTAGGAAAGACAGTCCTTGTTTTTTCAGCAAAGCATTGATTCTTTTCCTATGCTATCTTTCTAAAAATCTCTCCTATTCCAGTGTAGTTCAAAAGAGTTAAAAGGTGTGTTCCTGTTTTTCTCTCTCCAGATGTCTCCATTAATAGCTTTCAAATGTTGGCAGGTATAGGGGGTTCCACCTAATTGGCTTCATTAGCAGAACCCTTGAACTGTCAGGCCCCCTGCAGATAACAAGATTTGACAGCTTTGATTTGAAGTGCATCAGTGGTAAGGAGTTTGCTTTCTGGAAGTAAATCAGGCTGACAGCAGTACCTGTAAAGGATTGGCTACTGGGGCTATGCTAACTTTTGGCACTGTAACTCAAATGGGGGTGTCATAAATAGATAGCTAAGGGTTAATGTTTCTTTTACCTGTAAAGGGTTAACAAAGGGAACCAAACACCTGACCAGAGGACCAATCAGGAAACTGGATTTTTCAAAGTCAGGGACACACACACAGACGTGGATTTCGAATCAGGGGAGGCCCGAAAGTTGTTGGTGATCTTTTTGTTGTCTCTCAGCTATGAGATCTTCTTCTTTATATCTGGATGTCCAACTTGTAATTACAGCACGAGAGAAGAAAATATAGGCTTGTTATGTTGTTTTGGGTGAATTTACATGTGTGTACTTGCTGGAATGTTTCCAAATTGGATATCATTTTTGGAATCAGACGTTTTATTCATATTTGTCTATACAATAGCCCTGTATTGTCATCTGGATACAGAGAATAATTGATGTCTTTTTTTTTCTTTCTTTTTATATATAGCTCTTTTTAAAACCTGTTTGGAGTTTTCTTCTGGTTCAGGAGAAGAAAGCAGGGGGGGGGTAACCCTACCTGCGGTTTAACTCTCTCTCATGCGCCAGGGCGGTAATGAAGTCACGGGGAGAGAGAAATGCGAAAACCTAAAGTTGAAATCTTTTTGTTTCCATTGTATCCTGTTTCGTCTTTGGTGAATAATAGGAGACCATGAGTCTAATGTGTGCAGTAAAGATTCACTGGCGAGATATCCTCTAGGTTAGCCCAGAGAGGGCGCGGAAGAGAGGGGGAAGAGAGATATGGGTTGTTTTCCCTTTGGTGTACAATGGGAAGACCAGAGGGGGCCAAAACCCTGGAATTTTTGGATGGTGGCAGCGAGATCAAAGCTAAGCTGGTAATTAAGAAGGGTTCATGCTAGGCACCCACATTTTGGATGCTAAGGTCCAGATTTGGGAAAGATGCTTATGATAGGGGGTAAGATGCACCTGGCTTTGGACTTTAATGAAACATTACCAACCTCTCTGCCCCTCCCACAGAATTCATTTCCATCCAACAAGTCTAGGATCTGCCCCTCCCCTTCTATTTACAGTCTTCACTTCTCCCCCTCCTGCAGTGGAGATGAGGCAAGTTCTAGTGAAAAGTTCCACTGGGAAATGGGCTGCCTGACTTTCAGTGTGAGGAGGGGCAGCGTTAAATAGTTCTCTGCCCTGCTCCCTGTGAACAGATCCCGGGTTTGCTGCTGCCCTTCCCAAGTAGGAGTAATAGCATGAAGTTGACCAGGTTCTTGACAGTTTATTTGCTGCCTACAGCCTTCTGCATAACCATAGTGAACACAACCAATGTCTTGTTAATTTTAGCCAGTTTCTGCTTAACAAAGTCATGAGCATCAGCAGCACTGGAGCTGTCTTGCTGCAGATTTAGCAAGTCACTATTGCATTGGCCTATGCCCAGCTTGTGTTGAGAATCTGTCCATCTGAGATACTATACGTTGCCATAGTATCATCCAATCTCACAGTCTTTTACATGTATTCATCCTCACAACACACCTGTGCAGTAGAGAATTACTATTATCTACATTTTTAAGAGATGGGGACTGGTGGGAGGGGGGACCCAGAGGTAGAGGCTGGGTTCACTAAAAAATATAGGCATGGTAATGCTGAGCGTTGCCACGCCTAACTTTTAGACACATAGAACATCCGTGGGATTCACAAAGCCTGTGTCAGGCATCTAGGCTCCTTATACAATGAGTGGGGAGAGATAGGCACTTTAGAATGGGATTCACAAAAGCCAGCACCTAGGCAGCTCTTTACCTAAAATAGCCAATGGGAGATGCCAAGGCACGTGATTGCTCAACACCTAAATCCAGGCTCTGGATTCTAAGCTGCAAACCCTCTTGGAGTTAGGCATCTATTGTGTTTTTTCAAGAAGCTGGAAGGGAGAGGTCGTAACTCCCTCCTAACTTTATCCCAGTGATTCAGGTATTTACCTGGGATGTGGAAGTCTCTTTGTTCAAGTCCCTTCTCCAGGGGAGAAGAGGAAAGTGATTGAACAGGGCTCTGCCCCCTCTTACATGAAAACCCTGACCACTGGGCTATGGAATATTCTGGGATGGGTCTCCCTCTGTTGCTTCTGTTGAGGTTTTGCACTGTGGGTTAAATAAGAATCATTGGGCCAGAGAGAGAGAGAGAGAGAGCAAAAATAAGCAAAAGAATGACCCTGTAGACTGGTGAGTAGGACATCCACCTGGGAGACCCAGGATTCAGTCCCACCTATACAATGACTTCTTTAATTAGTTAGCCAGAGTGGAACAGGTTCAACAAGAGAGATTGAGGGTCTACCCTGCCCTCAGTCAGAATCGTCCATAGCCCAGTGGGTACTGTACTTACCTGAGAGATGGTAGAACCTGTTTAAATCCTTTATTGCCAACAGGCAGAGGAGGGACTTGAAGTAGGATCTCCCACATCCTGTGTGAGTGCCCAAAACACTGGGGTGAAAGTTATGAGGGGAGGGAGTTTTGTTCAAGTACCAGCTCAGACACCACAGGAGAGGCAGGTGGAGGAATACCTATCTTCCACCAGTTCATGCGTCACACTGGGGCTGAGAGAAGCAGTAGTGTATACACAGAGGCAGAAACATAGGCAGCAAGGGAACATTTACTGCAAAAACTTAGTACCAAGTGAACTTAGGCACAGACAGGATTCAGCAGCAGTTAAATGGGGATTTTGTGAACCCCAACGGGGCCTGATTCTGGGATTGAGGCACCTAAGTCCTTTTGTGAATATAGTTCTAAGTGACTCGGCCAAGTTCACAAACAAAATCCATAGCGGCTAGAACCCAGGGTGTCTGAGAGCTAGATTAGCCCCCAACCACTGGACCACCTAGCCTTATGGCTTAGAAGCTTATCTTTTTATGCATAAGAGCTAATAACAAACAGATTCTGAGCAGTAGATGGCTCTTGTATACGAAAGCTTCTGGCCAAGAGGATTTTTCAAAATCTAGCCATGAGTTCTTTCTTTTTGCTGACACATCCCCTGAGAGTGGTTGTGACCTAGGTGAGAGCAGAGTGGCAGTAGCAGTATGTCTTCTGAAGGAGTCATGCTGCAGGAGTGGAGTAGTGGGAAGGGGACTGCATTTCTAGGATAACCATATAGCCGGAGAGCTGTACTTACTCCCTCCCCACTTAATGAACGTTTAGTTAAGAATCTTTCAAGTTTCAACTTGCAGTTTCCAGGTATATTGTATGTCTCCTGTGGGATTTTCCATGAGAGTGTATGATCTGGCTCATTGGTTGTAATGGAAGCAGTGCTAGTGAGCAGATGAATGCATGTCATGGTCTAGAGACTTTAATAGCTGTTTAAAGATAAGTTCTATTATGTACTAGAAACATTTGTGTGAAGTGTATTTAATGTACATTACTACATTAACTGAAAAATCTTAATAGGTAATAGGTCTTAAAACAGCTATGAAAGTCTCTGTCTTTTCTCAGCCATCTGCTAAATGAGACCATAGTAAAAGACTGTGGAGCAGATACTCCCCGCAGGTATGTAATGCACACACTGAAATGAATGGGATATACTTGTGTATATCCTGAGGTCAGAACTTGACTCTATCAGCAAACTGGCAAGTTGGTGGCTTAGTATTTCTTTGGTAACTAAAGCGTGGATTCTACAAAGAGACCTCCCATATGAATTCTTTTTAAGGGATTAAATCTTTCATTTGTAACAAATCGTTTTAAAAAAATATTGATTTGTACATTTTACCGCTGGATGAAACAATTATACAATTATAAAAATAAATGGCAGTTTTCCTTTGCATTTGAAAGACACAGCTATTCAGAGGTGTTTGCTGCTTGTCATATCGATAACATCGTTTTTTTAATTCTCTGTAATTTGATCCTCTTGCAAATTCTTCAAAAGAGAAGTCTGTTCTAACATTGATACATTCATTATTTTCATGCAAGACTTCCAAGGAAAACCCAGGTGCTGCAGGAAGTGGTGTTGGTGTCTCAGTGGGTGGCATTTTCACCGCTGAGTCAGTACTGCACCAGTTCCCCAGCACACTGCTACTGGATGTACTGTCTTGCAGATGAAATGCATAACCAAAATGTTGTAGTCATCAAAAATTCCATGGCACTTTTGTTTGCCCCACAGTCTAAGGAAAATTTAATCTCCAGTGATTATAGGCTATCCTACAATTTCAATTATACATCATTTCCTGTCCTGCAAATAGTCAGCTGGTGCTTTCTTACACAGGATTACTTTGATATTTCCACCCCAGAGGTGGCTGCATTTTAATGGATGGGGATGCAATCTCTATACATACAATTCTTAGAAGCATTGTAGAATCCTTTGAAATGATAGGTAATATATACATGCAAAATGCAATTCATAGCATCTATAATTCTTAATGCAAATAAGTTCTCATTGGCAAATGTTCTTTTATGAAATATGTGGTTTGGTTTTTCAGATTTTCCCAGTATTTTTCATATGGAATTGTGTATTAAAAGTTCCAGTTTAGGTCATGAAAAACCAGCAGCTGTCTTTGAATGAAATAGTTAACTTTTCTATGGTCATTTATATTTAGGCCTACAAATTTAAGGTATTATTCAAGTGAAGAGTTAGTAATACAGATGTAATAGACTTTCTGTTATACTTATGTAAATTTGGAGTAACTTCACTAATCTCAATACATTTGCTCCAGATATACCCCTGTAAATAAGATCAGAATCCAGCCTCATGTTTCTCTCTTCTGCTAATTTACACAGGTGAAAATGTTGCGAATGCTGCTCCAGCTTGAGGTTGGAGAAGGATTATAGACTGAGAGACAGAAAAAGAAGGAGAGGGAGAGTAACAATCAGTGTTTATTTTGTAATGGCCTCATATTCCCTAATAAAGCTGAGCTGATTCTGCTGAACAACAGTAATTTTTGCTTTCCATTCTTGCTGTCATTGCAGTAAAACCTAACAAAAATTTCAATAGCCCCTTCTATTTCAAATAGGGCTAACCATGAAGAATTCTCCATACAGCACTCTGCTCCCCATTATAACCACATAACTAGATTAAGTTTACACAAAATCAGGCATTTTCAGTGATTTTTTACTTTGAGACTTTTGACAGGTGCTGTATAACCGTGAGTATTATTTAGAATAAGGTATTATTTAGAAGGCTGAGATGCACTGAGTGCAGGAAGAAGGGCAGTGAGGGGGCAAAGATAATTTAAAGCCACCTTCTTGCCTCCCAGTATTCTGAACCTGGCCAGTAGTTTCCCTGGTCCCTGGTGTAAAGGGCTACGAGCAATCAAGAATAGCCAGAGAGCATAGCTATTCTCCTGGCACACCCACTATGTCTGGGGCTCTGTGGGAGGCCACAGAGAGCCGTTTGCAAGCTCTGTGCCAACTGGGGAGCCAGCTTATGTTGGGGGTATTCCCCAGGAAAATGGAGAGCTGATGCCTTTTAAGCCCACCTTAGGGCAGTAGAGAATTGGAGACTAAGTATTTATCACTACTTTGTTACATTAATTTTTGTCACTGAACTGAAGCACATGAAACATAGATCTATGGGCCAAATTCTGGCTGGACATTGTACATAGGGACATGCCAAAAAAAAGTGAGGGGGGAGAGGTGGGGCAGACTTGGAATGTGGATGTGGAGGTTTTCCTCCCTTATTCTGTTTTCCCCCAAAACTTGCAGAGATGCTCCTCTACAAACCCTGTCACAGTAGCTGTGATGAGCTTTCTAAAGTGAAGGTCTCCAGGTGGACATATTGCTTGCCCTGGTCACTATTCAGTTCTTAACACACAAATGCCCCCTGATTAATCCGTCTCTACCCACTATTCTTGGCACTATATTTTCATAATGGAGATATTTTCATAATGGAGCTGGCTTTGAAAGTGCACTTCATTTTTAGGCAGTGTTTTTAAAATTGTGTTTATTTCACTGAAAAAAATTGGTTACTAACATCTAAAAATTCATTTTGTTTATCCAAGATTAAATTGTCAAAGAATACAAATATAAAAAAAACTGAAATATCATTTACTTTGGCTGTTGTCAGATTGGTAGCAGTTCAATGAAATGCTGTGATCCCAGTTAAAACAATAGCATAATGATAGCAATAAATCTTTACAGCATAGATTTAATTGCTGCATAGCCTGAATATATACATTTCTTATTTAAAGAATATCCATGTTGTATGAAAATATACATTTTGGTTTTTATCTCCCCAATATAGCATACTTTGGAAATAGTAAGTTTGGATCTAGTGCTGTATTAGAGTAACTGTTTGTTTGTTTTGAGAGTGGAGACTTAAAAAAAAGTCTTATCCAATGTGAATCTAGATTTGGACAAAAAATTAAACTGTATTGAGAGCTGATATACTAGAGGAGCATATACACAAAGCGTAACTGTTATATTTTTATACCCTTTACCCAGATAAGAGCTGAAAATCGTGACAATATTACGAGTACAAAAAGCAGACCACTGAAATACACAGAGATTAGCAGCCCCAATCAGCAGAGACACGACAGAAAAAGCCATCTATGGCCATGTTACAGCACAGGCAGTTACGATTGGCTGTTGTCATTTGGCCTTTGCCAAATTAGACAACAGGTGCAGAGTCGCTGACAGGTGTGGATATCTAGGATGAGTAAAATTGCTGATGGCTAGTGATGTAGCCTCGTGTCAGACTGTAAACTGCTGAGCTCTGACAGAAAGAGAAGCCAACTCGCATGTCTTCAGATCACTTGATGTGCTCTCAGTCTCCCTCCCTCCCTCCCACATTCTCTCTCTCCAGTTTCAGTGGCCCCAGATGAATTCCTGGGTGACTAAACTCAGACCCTAGCAGAACCCAAGGTTGTTGTGATCTGTGTGTTCTGTCAAAGCCTGGGAAATGTGATTTTGTCAATTGAGAGTTAGTGTAAGAATTCTGAGCCAATTGCCTGGTAAAAAATTTTTACAACCTTTTATTGTGTGGCAAGAGCTCAGCTTGAAAGCTCAAATTAAGCTTGAAGGATAAGGAAATATGTTCCTTAAGATCAGAGGAATAATTCAGATTTAAAATTTATATAAAAATAATTTACAAATACAATAATTGAGAAGAGAAACATTTTGGATGAAATAAACATGAACTTTTGTTTATGCATAGTGTACATGGACATGATTTAGCAGAAATAATATAAAAGTTTATGACAATCTCCTCATGTGGTCTGTTTTTGTTTGCTTGTTGGATAAGCCAGAAAAATACATGGTTGAGTTTTGTTAAGATAAGATCCATGAATCTGATATATCCGTTTTCTACTTTTTTTCATGAGCCCAAAATTGCTCTGCTTAATTTAAGCCAATACCAAATTTAAAAAGTGTTTTAGGAGTGGATGAAATTGCACAATGAGGAGAGGATTGTGTCTGACCGCTGCTCTAGTATACAGGGCACAAGGAGCCTTCCCTAACATGCACCCACCATAGAAAAGCCACACACAATAGCAGTCCCTGCATGCAGGACGGAAAGCAAAGACTGCTCCCTTTGAGGGCTGCCAGAGGCACAAATCGCCCATAAGAGAGCAAGGAGGAGGCAGCCTTCTATGACAGACAGACAGACCTTTCTGTCTCAAAGTGGGGCAGACACACTGGAAGCAATGATGGAGCTAATAAGGGCATCAGGGTGGACAACTTCTCCCCCCCTCCAGCAGCCTTCAGATGTACGTGTGGCATCGGTACTAGCATATTATGCAATTGGCAAGAGGAGATGTATGACATGAATTTTCACACAGGGTTGGAGGGCGAGTCAATCCCTTAAGCAATCCATGCTCCATGTCGCAATACCACTCACTCAGGTTTGATACAGTTTCCCTGATTCATAACAGAAGGATGGCCAAGCCAGATCTGATTGGCTCTTCATCTCCATGCACCAGGTCACAATGCCCAGAGAGGAAAGCCAGGACCAGGCCTGCAGGATAGGAACCGCCACTGCTGGGGAAATGCGGAGCAGGCTTGTTCTCCAGTCCACCACCCACGGTTACAAAATGTAGCTCTACCAACAACTGGAATGCACAAGCTGCACCATTCTAAGCGTATAGATTCCCCTGCACTCCATGGACCTGGACATCTCCTAGAATGCAGGCCCTTCCAGAGTTCCCCTGGGGCTTTGTGACTCTTCATTACCGACAATATGGGCCAGTGCCTAAATGACATAGCCTGGCCCCAGGAAAACAAAATAATTTTGCCTTTCCTGTGATGTATCAAAACACAATGCTTCATTTTGGTTGAATAGCCCTTGTTTATTTGACTGGCACATTACTAGAACCTGAATAGAATAGAACAGAGTTCACAGTAAATTACAAATATGTAGAAACCCCCTGCCCTGAGGAGCTAATAATCCAATGTGCATGTAGACCTGACAGCAGTTGGTAGTTCAAATGCCAAGAGGAACAGATACTATTGGCAAGGTTCACCATATTATTTGGTTCCACAAAAAGTGTGATTAGAATAGGTATGCGGAGGAGGAGAGGGTAATCACTTGGCACACAAAAGTGGGAGGCAGTTCCAAGCGTAGGTGGTTGGCGTATTGCTGTGAAAAGAATGCTCGTATGCATTAGTTTAAAAGAAGAGGACAGAGGATGTATGTAAAGACTAGACAATGGTTTGTCTTTGGCACGTAGGTGAAAATAACATAGTAAGAGTTTAATGTGTGGTTATTGAAATACAGCTATATTTGCATAGCTCTGTAACTTGTTTCAAAGAGACCTTAAACCACACAAGCATTTTATAATTTATACCACAAAGGTGAGAAATTTTCCATTTTGGGTGTTTGTATAAAGTTGTTTGTCTGGAGCAGATTAGGTGACAGTAAGAGTAACAGTGTGCTATTTGATTCTCCGAAACATACAATTAAAATACATTAGTGCCAGCATACTAGTTTCTGTTCACTATTAAAAGCAAAAAACCCCAAATCCTACATAAATGGAACATAAAATTTGAGATTTAGTCGCACAGACGTTAGGGAATTCGGATGGACAGTTCCCTTAACCCTTTCTCTTTGTGCTTATCATTTCACTAATGTCTTTCATTACATGATTGCACCACAAATCGTATGGTATCAAAACTTTCATCATCATGTATATGAGAAAGGGGACTGAGTGAAGGTTGACTTCACTTTACATTTCCTGACAATGCTTCTGTTGCAACAGATGTTCAGATGAATCTAGCACATGGTTTAAATATGTGTGTCCTGTTCTTTCCAGAGCCTCCATGAATGTAATTGGCCTTTTTGAAGTGGCTGTTTCAATAGGGCAGTTCAAAATATGAAAGCATTACAGCTGACTACTGTCTACCTCTCCGGGTGGACTACATAGCCATCAGGAGCAGAAGGGGGTTCAAACCACTTGTCGCTGATAGTTTGAAGGTTTCCCATGGCCACATACAGGAAAGGGAGGGAAAATGGAGAGCACTCAGGTTGTTGTTTTTTTTTCTGACAGCTCAATATAATTTACCAGAATTACAACTGGATGAGTAGTCCTGGTTGGTGATGGGAATATCAGATAAGGAACACTGTGGGGGGCTCCTTTCAGAATCTATCACAGGAGTGGGAATTAGTGGGTTCTACATTTGGCCATTCAAGAGTCTTGCTTGTATGAAGGTTTAAGTCCTTACACAGGAAGAGTCCATCATGGGAGCACTGTACTTAATATCACATAAAGGAAAGTGGCTTCTGGTCCAGTAGTAGACTAGTAGGTCATTGGGACCAGAGCAAAGAAATCAGCTGAATCTATGTGGAAAAGCTGAATTGTTAGTTGCATAAAGTCAGGCCCTGTTACTTTTCATCCCTATCTTTCATGTAAAGTGTTTTCTCTGCAATTTGCATAGTTGACATAACAAGTGGAGGTTGGCTCTCTCCAGAACAAATGTATCTGCAGCATCTCAAGCCCTAGAAGGCGGTGGATACCGGCTCCCCAGCACACTGTATTGAGAAGAAAAGTCAGTCCACTGCAGAAGGATAAAGAAAACAAAAAGCAATGCAAAAGAGAATTATGGAGCTGGCTGAAGGAGGGGAGCTCATGCATATAAATCCACAACTCACTGTTCTGGCCTTCTTCTCTTCCCTTTCCAGCTAAATTAATGCTACTGCAGAATTACGAGAATCTTCCCAACTAGCACGTTGCTTTATAAGCTTTTAGGTTGTAGTGACTATATGCTGCCCTGGTAGAGCAAGAACTGGCTGATAGTACAGTATTTTTTTGAAACAGCTGTAAACTTGTAATGTAATGAAGGTAAAACTGTTTGTGCCACATTCACAGCATGGTAGTTAGCACAATGTCAGCACTTCCCTTTTCAGAAGTTTATAGTGCAGGGTTTAGACTAAATTGTTGTCATATGAGATTTCAGCCAAGGAAGTTTTCCTTTAACAGTTTTGTTGTTAAAATGTCTTGGTTGTTTTTTTGGATTATTGGAATGCAAACTAAAAGAGATGTTAATTGCTTGGGAAATGTGGTGCTTCCATAGCACAAAATGACTCGTTTTCTTTTTTTAAATAATTTATAATTTTGTTTGGGATTCTCCGTAATATAATCCAATCTACAATTGTTTAATTTCATCCTATAAAAATTCCCTAAATGGAACTTGTGCAAACTAGCTAATCACCAGGATGATGTCAGAGGACTGGCCAATTTCCAGGGTTTGGGGGAAGATACTAGGGTTTAACAAGAAAGAGGGAAGGTACCTGGCCACTGAAAGGCTATGCCATGTCATGCCATGCCTCTGGCTTGCTGTAAGTCCCAAATGGCCTCAATTATACCATGTTGAGAACCATCCTCCCATTTTTAGTCTGTCCTTTTGATATGTCTTTTCTCCCTCAGCTGCTGGGTTCAGCCCCCATACTCAGGTCAAACAATAGCAGAGAGCAAGTGACAGAGTGGAGACTGGGGAAGAGAAGTTTACGTGGAATCTAGAGCAGCTCTGCACTAGGAGGCTTGTTGGGAGATGCAGGAATTGGAATAAGATAAGTGGGTACCCGTCCAGAGATCATGAGAGGTGGGGGCTGGTAGGTGTACAGAGATGGTATATTTTTGGAGATGAGAAGAGAGAGAATGAATCAGAGCAGGAAAGAGAGTATGGCTTGTGTTGGGGAGCTTGAGACAATGGGAGAGCTGCTCAGGACCATTATTTTGTCTGGAGTACCACAGTGCAGAATGCTGAAGATGAGCTTACTCACTCCTGATATATGTGCCTGTAGCTGCCTGCAGCTGTTGCCTCACACACTGCAACCCATCAGTAGCAGCTTTCTTGTGACCATGGACCTCTGGTGGCCCTGTCAGCCAGAGCTCCAGCCGAGCGGGCTAGGTTGCAATCCTGTCTAGTTCTTTCACATCACAAGGCAGGATTTAGCCCTTAATTTATAAAAGACTAAAGTTTAATTTGTGGGGACTAGAGGCAAGAAGAGTTTGATGATCTTTGTCAAACCCATTATACAAAAACTTGTGCTTCAAGTGAATGAAAATTTGTGGCCACTACTTTTCAGTCAGTTGTGATGGCTACTGTAACCCTCATGCACTGTGCGGCCTTTCAAATGTTAACGTTTTTTCTAAATGTTTTTTTATTTTATATGATGAAAAAATTGAAATTATGATATTAGGCTGGAATCCACTTCCTTGACAAAGACTGGTGCAAGGCCCTTTATGCCAGTGACCCCACTCTTCCCTTACTCGCTGTATTTTTGCATTGGGAGATGGCGATGGAAAGGAAGCAGAATATTTCTGCTCACCATAGACCTGAGCACCATGCCAGCTTTTGAGTAAGCCAGCATGCAGGGGGCATTGGGGGTGAGTTGGGGAGGGGACACTAATCTGAGCACACATCCGATCACATGAAACCCCACAACAGGGGCACAGAGGGGTAGGGAACATTTTTCTAGCTGGAGAAGGCTGGATTATAGTCCCAAAGCCTGCTCGTCTGTTAAGGGTGGAATCTTGTTCCACCCATTGCCACTTGCACAAAGAGCCTGATCCCAAGTCACTTGAAGTCAATGAGAATCTTTTCATGATTTATATAGGCTTTGAATCAGGCCCAACATCTGTTTACTGAGGCTTTGTGCAATGTCCATAGAGAGCTGAATTTCACCCTTGGTGCAAAAAATTCTATCCTATGATCCTTATAGTGGATCTCGTCACCAGTACATTGCACATGTATAGAGAATTCCTGTTTTATATGAATAGCAGAGTCAAGACTCACTGTTCCACTCGGAAAGGAGAATTTCACTCTTAATGTCTCTAATTATTTATAGTAAACACAGCAAACAACAAACATTTCAGTTTTTAGTCAGTCCTTTTCCTTCCCATTGGCATGGCTCAGCTTCTTGTCAATGATAAGTTGGTGGTTTGATGGAGCTGGAAATGGCCGTAGATCTCTGCTAAAATGCAATACAAGAACTCTGACCTTCTAAGACTGGGATATAATTGTTATGAGAACCAAAATATAAAATAATGATCAATTCTAATAGCAGAGGGTAAAACAAAAGGTAGTAATGCACCAGGTCACTGCCATAGTCAAAAAGACTTCGGGAATTCTGACTGTTCCAGCTGGAACAGAGATGAAGGCACTCTGAGAAACCAAAGAAAACAGTTGTTCCTGCAGTGAGCATCCTCTCCTATCACATGGGTCAAGCTCAGCCAAGTAGCGACATGAGAATACCAGATGCCTCTCTCTCTCCCCCAAGGAACAGATTTAAATGCAAAATGCACCACAAGTTGGTGCCTGATAATGTTTGTGGGTACCGAAATGGAAGACTTGGAAACCTTTTGCTCTAGGGACTGTTGAAGCAAAATCTGAGCAAACCTATGAAGGCTGGTTTTGTGTATGCTTGCTTTTGCAGTTCATATGGATCTGGTTCTGATATATTTTCAATTTAATCTGGCAAGAGACTCTTCCCTGATGATCCATCCAGGTCAACCAATTAACAAAAAATATCTGAGGCAAGGCATTAGTGCTAAATTTTTAGTTGCTGACTTGGTTGTGTAATGTTTGATGTTTTTTGTCTCCATTACTTAGCTCGTTGATGATGTTCAGAGTTATGAAGGTTGCCTGGAGTGGCTGAACCTTAAACTCATATGTTTTGACTTTTCAGTCAGCATCTGTTTTAACAGCGTATTTCCCTGTATATTAAATTTCAAACTTCATATCAGTGACACTGTAATTAGAGTCAACAAAAAGCAAACGTGATGCCTAGAAGCTCTCAATCAGAGCAGCATAAGCAATGTCCTCCTCCTCTTTGTCCTATCAAGAGTAAGGAGTGGCAGGGCACCATTAGTGTCATCCTTTATGTCAAATTCAAATCAAGGATTTAATTTAAATGCTCTTCCTTCTTCTGTCAAGATCATAGATTATTAAATCCATGTGCAATGTTTGCATTTCTTCCTTCTGTTCCTTTTTTTTGAGGGGTGGAGGAAACATTGCAATACTCCAATTTAAATGTACTCTTGTTTCGATGTCTCTAGTCATACTTTTGAAATGCATAAATATGTGTTGAAACTAATTGTACATCTTAAACATGTTCAGTTACAGTGGGAAGTGTGTATTATAGCATAAAACACTTTATCAGATTGCTTATTCCCATAGTTTATAGACTGATTCTGATTTCAGAAGGAAGAGGTCAGAAGGGTTGCCCATTTGCCACTGGCAAGGGGAGCTCTATAGCATTGACCTGGCGGATCTATATTCACTTTCTTTGCCTAATGGCAAATGTAGCAGCCTCCAACTACGAGGCAGTTTGCAGCAATGTAACACCCCTGAATCTCTCTTGCTGCCTATGTCAAGGTTTGAACTTTCCAAATTATGTATTTCAGACATTGAGAAAGAAAGGACTTAATGGCTGTGACAGTCCAGACCCCGATGCAGACGATTCAGTAGGTCACAGCCCTGAGTCTGAGGACAAGTACAGGAAACTTAATGAAGATATTGATCTAATGATCAGCAGGCAAAGATTGTGTGTAAGTACTCTGAGCTCCTTTCATTTTTTTTTTACTTTTTGATATTTCTCTGAACCTGGCAGGCATTGAACAAGAAAGAAAACAAAGGCTGTGAAAGCCCCGATCCTGACTCCTCTTACGCTCTCACCCCACGCACTGAAGAAAAATACAAAAAAATTAATGAAGAATTTGATAATATGATCAAGAGCCATAAAATACCTGTAAGTACCAAAGGTTAGATGGCTGTCTGCTGATAACTGCTGCAGTAACATACCTTAACCCTTTCAGTTCTGAATTCTTATTGAGAGCATTTAAGCTAGAAACAGGCTTTAATGGCCCTCCCATAGAATCAAATAGAAAAAAATCACAAACATATTTTTTCTCTTGAATTCTCTGCATTTGACACATAGTCAAAACCTCCTATAGGTGAAACCTACGGAAGGAAGTGAAATATACATATATACATTATATTCACTTGATTTACAGAACTGTTTACCACACCACTTGCCCAAATTATATCTAGAAAATAACGATGGAAATCTTTCTTTGTGGATAGGCTAACAAACCCACAGAATACTTTCTGTGGTGATATAGAAAAAATGATGTAGAACTGAAATTCTTATATATATGGTAGCTAACGTATTTTGTACAGGTCACTTCAGTTCTTAAGCCTCAATGCTAAATTCAGTTACAGCACTGAAGGGTTACAGCTAATTGCTCGCTGCAGAGAAACAGCCTGCATGAGAGCCTAATGGTAGGATTCAGACATGTTTGTGTGCTGGGGTGATTTTACAGCTTTATCAGAGGATTTGCTTTCACCTCATCAGCATTTCTTTTAATGCTTTAACATGAGCTAAATTTTGTTTTAACCAAGTCAAAATTTCTAACAGTCAGTCATATGCCTTGCCAGATACGTAAGAGAAATAACTCTGCATGTGCTATTTTGTTTGTACACACATACAGAAAAAAAAGTAAGTATTATAACTGTTTAATAACATTACACTGGTGATACAAACTGACAAAAGTTCAGAAATTCATGATTAAATCCAATATACCTTGTATAAGAAAGAGAAGCAAGCTGTATAAATAGAATACAAGTGTATATAACTTAATGTACAGCCACATTTTTAGCCAGTTTCAAGCAAGCATCTGAATTTGCACATCAGTGTTTGCACATACTGTTGATTGCACCTCCAAAAGTGAGCATGCGGCCATCTTGCATATGCAAAACCTAAATGTGTACATGCAAATAGGAAGGCTGGATACCAATAGCTTTTTATGTCCCCCAAAGCATAGGCCTCTTTTGCAGTCACAGTTCGTTGCACATGCAAAAGCTGATGTCCAAACTGGAGAGACATTTGTCTTTAAGAATTTTCTGATTCTTCTTTCACAACTTTAATATTGTTTCAACTAATTCTTGGATAAAGAGTTTTTCATATGAGTTAAGGAAAACTTGAATGAGCTGTTCTGGTATCTCTGGTAAAATCATGTTTTGGCAAATCCTTAGATAATAAATATTTATCCAAGAGACCAGAATAGCTTAAAATTGAACAAATATTCATTTCGAACACATTGTTAAAAATGCTGAGCGTGTATGAAACATTTAATTGAATACATATACACTTTATATTTCCTTCCCTCCTTCCCCACCTTCCTATTTCCTCTCCTCTGTCTAATTCTGTTTGTCAGCAAGAGAACTTTGATACTGCCACCCTGATTTTACTAAATGACTTGACACAGATCTTTTTGGTAAAGTGATGGCTTCAATTTATTGAGTCAGTTATTAACTCAGATCTCTAGTCCTTTACCTGGTAAAAATCCTGCCCACTGCAGTCCCTTTCCCCTTTCAGATGATGGATACTAGTTGATCAAACCCCCAGGTGACAGAGGCCTTGATCAAATGGGATTTGATTCCAGAAACCAAAATCCCTCAAGTAATTCACTCCTCATGTACAGAATTGAGTTTCACGTGCTCCTTGAGAGGCTGTGATCTCACGTGCTACTTGGTTTTGTTATTCCAAAGCACTATATCTCTAACTGCTAAACTTTTTGAAATCCTAAAAAATTCACTCATGGCTGGGTGTCGATCCTGGCAGCTTTTTAACTCTCTACAAGCGTAGGCAACAGTGACCAAGAGAGATCCTCACTAGACCTGGTAAAAACACAGGACAAAATTTTCTTACAAAAGTGTCACAAAAATTTTGTCTATTTTTTTCATCAAAATTTTGAAGAAAAAATTTACCACCAGCTCTCCTCCTGCATCATAGTCCCAGCTCAGCCATTGACTACTTCTTTGGCTAAACTTCTTTCTGCTGCAGTTTCCTAAACTGCATGTTGGATATAATATTACTTACCTACCTCCCAAAGATGTTGTGAGGTTCAGTTTATTAGTTTTTGTGAAATGCCTTTGAGATGGTCTGAGGAAAGGTGCTATAGAATCGCAGGTGTTACCATGATTATATATATGGCAGGATTCTGACATGCCCTGATGTGGATGCTCAGGAGGAAGACCCTCAAGGAGTCTTACTCCTCCAGTGCACACACTACACAAAGATCTGACACAATTGCAGTCCTACAAGTCCAAGGATGGCTCCCTCTATGCACACGAGGGACACCCCCTCTCCACAAATGATTCAATTCTCACCCTCCACACTGGTCTGCAGAGCAGCACCAGCATGCAGGAGATACATCCTCTGAAACAAAATAGCAGCAGACAGTCTTCCTTTGTGCAATGGGAAGTGCCATCCCTCCCAGTGAAAGCCAATGTCTAATAGGCCTGATGGAGTTCATAGCTAATCCATAACAGGGATTTGTAAATATGAGGCCAGATCTTCAGCTGGTGTAAATCAGCATAGTTCCAGTGAATTCAGTGGAGCTCCAGAAATTTCTATCAGCTGAGGAGGTGGCCTACAAAAGGCAGGCAGGAAGGTGGGAAAAGAAGCAAAACTAGGGGAGGATGGGTGGAAGGGGAGTGAAAACAAGTCAAACTTTTAATCATGGCTTAGAAAAATGTATGGTACAGGTTAGGCCTGCTCCTGGACCTATAATTAAACAAAAATCCTGCAGATGAAAAGAAACTTGGCTTTTCCTCTTAATGAAAAAGGCCAATAATATTTCCACAGAATATTTCGGATGCGTATTTATATGAGTCTAAAACATCTGATGATAATTATATATTTATTTGTAGTTATTAGAAGAGTGCTGAAAGCATATGGGACAGAAATAGTCCACTAGAAAGCAGCTTTGAATCTCTCTCTCTGAATGTATGTAGTGGTAAGTCCTGGTTGAAACTGGCAAAAAACATTAGCAAAATTTAGCACAAGAAATTGTGACCATAATTTCTAGCTCAGTGTGTGATTTCACCCATTTGAAATTTCACATCAAATTAACCCACAATTTGATTATGGAAAGAAGACCGGGCAAAGTAGAGCAATATGCAAAAAGTCATCCATATGTTTGCAATATATCATACGCACAGATGCACATCAGTTCAGGCTGAAATAATGATACCATGCAATGTTCGCACCCTTGTTTCACCTCCAGAAGTGGTGTGGGGATCTGTACCAGGTCCGGCACAACCCAGCCAAGAAAATTTGTGACTGTAAACAGAAGTTTTAGGCAGCCAGAACCACAGAAACAAATTTGAAGCTGGTTGTTATTGGTTCTGCAGTGTAGTATTATACAGCCAGCCTTGATGCCCAGGAGGACCCCACAGTTTACCCAACTCATTATTGATTTTTATGTCCCATATATTTTGACTGCAGAAGGAATAAAACAAAATTCCAGCATTAACATAGCCAAACTGCATATAAAAGCACCAAGTAAACAACCTAACCATAGCCAAACTGCATGCAAAGTGTGGTGTCAACTAGCCCTACAGTATCCAAACTATATAAAAGCATGCTAAGCCAGCCACAACATGTACATGCAGTAATGGGGGATATGAATTCTGCAGCTCATCTAAGAATGCCTTTAGAGAATGACAAAAGAGGACCTTATAATTGCTTTGGCAATGTTCATATGTTTCAGTGATAATTAATCTGTACAGTAGTATAGTAGCCATAGTAATAGCAGCAGTCAGGATTGGGGACCCATTGTGCAGAACAGAGACAATCCCTGCCTTGAGGGGCTTGCATGGACACAAATGGACAAAGTGCAGGAGATGAGGATACAAGCAAATGAATCTGGTGAAGAATTGGCACAGTGTTGTTAGTCATATTTCTATCTGGGTGTTTCTTTTAATTGGGAGGAGAGATAGGCATTAAGGGGATAGGAAAGGAAAAAAGGGGAAGTGGAATGGAAACTGCTCATTAGCTGTATAGCCATGATCAGCAGCCTATGCTTTGTCTGCATCATGGCAAAGGTGAAGCACACAGGATCATTCTGCATACTCAGTGGGCAAAATTCCGAATTGGGGAGGGCACATGCAAGCCCATAAGCATTGCTTGGCCCCTACAGAGCTGGAAAAGTGGGCAGATTGAGCCTGTAGGGGAATTGCCACACCTCCTAAACATGTGGCCAGGATAGGGGGCTCCTAGTCAACTCATTAGGAGTAGGCCGGAAGTATAGCTAATGGATCCACCTTGACATGGATTCAGTGGGCCAAAACATTTTGGAAAGACAGCAGCCATCAGTGCGACACATAGGCTGAAATAGCTGTTGAAGAGAGGCTAATCTTGCAGCCTAATGGCTTGCGTCTGTGCTGTGGAGGGTGGATTCCATTTTAGGGAGTTCCCCATGCAAATTGCTGTTATTTTGGCTTTGTGCCAGGAGGGATGAATTTCACCCATTGTGTTTCTAAATATATCTACCTACTTATATACTGTTTTGAATTACCTACTATGTATGTGTTTCCAAGGAATCGGGCCTACAGTCATAACACACTCAAAAATGCTAATCTGCATTGTGTGTGTTGAAAACTTCCTTTTGCAGAAAAATTTGACATGTAGGCAAAGTTTTGGTTATTAACATAACAATTCAGGTTAGGGTGCTGCACAGAGAAAGCACCTTGTCCCTAAAAGTGATGCAAAGCACTCTAATGTATTTATCCGTTATTGTTTTCAGTATATATTTATTTTCTCTCTTTTTCTTATTTATGGAATACAAGCTATCTAATATAGTTCAGGGGCCAGATACAGAATGTCGTACAACATACAGTTTTGCTTCTTGTCCGCTAAACAAAAGGAGGAGGATATTCCTCAAAATAGTTCTCTCTTCCCCACAGACTTAAACCACCTCACTGAACAAACTCTTCAGAAAATTGACCATTAGGGACAACAGACTTCAGCTCTGTTGTAGCAAAGAGCAAGTTAATTCCAGAGTCAAGGGCTGTCCACTGAGAATGCTCTGCCAGCTGGCCTTAGACTCTTAATCTTGGGTCAGTTAGCTCGAGTACCCCAGCTGCCCTCAGCTGTCATGGCAGCATGAGGGGAGAGAGAGAGTCTTTTTCAGGCCAGGACCCTAGCCACAGACAGTGTTAGAAAACAAAATTAACACCTTGAATTATATCTGGAGTCTGGAGGTACTCGTATAACATGTCCTTTGCATCCTGCCCTGAACTGAAATCTTGCTGTGCACTATTATTCAGTGGTAAGTAAAATGATTCCTGCATATTTAGGGCTGAATTATACTTCCCCTGCGAGGTGAGACAAGGGCAAAGGGAGCGTAAGGCAGCCATAATTTGACTGCTGCTCTAGTACACAAAGCAGGGCGTTTAGCTCGCACTGCCTGCAGAACTGAATAGCCAGCCCCAGAGGATGCATTTATGGGTGGGACATGGGCCAGGCTATGTATCCCCTGTCCAGCACAACAGGATTGTTGCACTATGGACATCTCTCATCACAGTCCCTCCCGGTCCCAGGTCTGTCCTATCAGCCCCAAGCGTTCCCAGAACTTGAGTCAGACCCCCCCCAAAATTCATGAGATTTTAAAAAAAAAAAACACGTTTGGGGGTCCTTTTAATTGCTTCCGGTTTTTGAACCTTTAAGGTGCACTCAGGTCACATTTTCAAGTTTTTCTCTGGAACCAAGAGGACTGAAAACTTGTTATTTTTTTAAGAAACAGAAGCTGGAATTCTCACATGTTCACATAATTCCAGAACCTTAGGGTTCAAGAAAACAAGCAAGACTCCAGAGAAAATCATGAGAGTTGGCAGCACTAGATTGTGCCTTTTAAATGTCTAATAAATGCCTCTTGGTACTGCTGCTACTCAGGCACTTCACCTTGTCTCCTTCTTCCATGCTGTTTAGAGTCATAAGAGGCATAATTTGGCCCAATTTGCTTCATTTAAAGGGATCTTTCAGGATGAAAATAACTGTGTGTGTGTATATATATATATGGATGTTACTTTTAAATGAAGATAAAAGCATAATGAAAAGGCACTACAAAAAAAGAACTGTCAGTTAAGGATCCTGGATATCTGTATTTTACACTATGATTTGATATGTCCTTGGGGAACACTTTGTTTCTTTAAAGCCCATTCTAGACTAAGGAAAAACTTTTAAAAAAGTAATTCAGTTGTTTGTGCCTTTAACATGATTCTGGTTGCTAAAGCAATGCATGCTGAAACTAAACCTTTCTCCCTTGCATTCCATCCCTTCTCATTTTTCTCCATGCAATGAAGTCATCATAATCATGTACCTTTGATCTTAGTCATCTGTGACACCAGATTAAGATATTACAAATGAACAATTATGACTTCACTGAATGGAAGAGAAGGAAAATGAAGCCTAATGAAGAGGGGTTTTGTTTTAAACAAATTGAAAAAAAAAAACCAACCTTCCAGTACTCACAAAGATGTACAAGCTGCAGGAAAGGAATATTGAATCATGATTTGTAAAGCCATTTGTAAAAGCCTTTCTTAGTGCCTTAAATTCTTCTCTTGATTGTTAAGGTGTTTTTTTTTTAATGTTTTAACCACCAGTTACAAAATATTTGAACTAAATATAGAGTAACTGTACTTGAAGACTGTTGTGCTTCTGTACTATTCTTGTCTTTGTTTCCCTTTTTCGCTTGTACAGGCTGTTCCGCCACCCAACTTTGAGATGCCAGTTTCTATCCCAGTGTCCAACCACAACAGTTTGGTATACAGTAACCCAGTCAGCTCGCTGGGAAACCCCAACCTTTTGCCACTGGCCCACCCTTCTTTGCAGAGAAATAGCATGTCTCCTGGTGTGACACATCGGCCTCCAAGTGCAGGAAACACAGGTAGGCTTTGTTAAATCCCATTTCTTTCAATGTTCTTTATTATCAGAATACCAGTGCATCTTTTGTCACTTTAAACTATACTCAGAAAAGCAGGATTTTCTTTTACCAGTCATAACAGGTTGCCCAAAATTGCTGTGTTAAAAAATCAAAGAAAAAGCCTAAGAGGTTTTTAACCCAGATATATAAAATAAAATAAAGCACTGAAAATAATGTCCTGGAAACATCTGAGTATTGTTTAAGAATGAAGGAAATCAATAAAGGATGAAAGGCAGACAATTTGGTCTTACATAAAAAGGCAGCTGATCTACTTGTGTCATGCAAAAAGCCACTGCACTGTTTTTCATAAGCTTGAAAAATTAAGTGTGATCAAGGCAACCTTATCTTCAAAAGTAAAATAGGCCTCTAATACTTAAACAGTAGTTAAGAGGCTAACTACAAGATTTGTGATTCTGTATGTATTCATAAACTCATTGATTGGTAAATGGTAGGCCACCTCCAAGCTGAAGTGTGTAAACAAAAGGTTGCTTTCCATGCTGGTGATGATTCAGGGTCACCTCTGAGCAGGATAAATGGGGATTAGGATCATTTACTCAGTCTGGCTGAAGCAATGTCAGCCTTAAACATTCAGAGTTCAAAGAACCATACAAGGTCTTCAGCCTGAGGAAAAAAGTAAATAAATAAATCTACAGAACGAATGTCTGCAAAAAGAACAAGAATATTATGATCAACATTTACACAAATGTGTTACAATCATTCTTTAACATTAATGTGTTCATAGAGCTACTTGCAATATGTCATTGCCTGGCACCAACCTGATGCAGAATTATCACCTTTGGCTTTTCTAATGTAATTAACAATGAAATAATTATTTGTTCAAATAATCCAGTATCATCAGACCAAGTCTGATTTTTTTAAAATAAAATGATACTTCTTAGACTATGTCAGCTTGAAAAAAAATTCTGGAAAGTGTCAGCTTCTATAAAGTGTCAGGTACTCCACATATTTTTGTATTTGCATGACATCACGACACAAATATTGTTGGCTGTAAAACCTTACAAAGGGCATTTTGCAGTTTTAAGATTATGGGCTTGATCCAACGCCTGCTGAAGTCAATTAAAAGATGTTCAGTGGACATTGGAATGGATCATCTGAGAGAAAACATGTTAATATTGTTTAAAATGTTTGACCTTTGTGGTTTATTTTAGCCATTATCCTTTTGACTATTTTATTTGCACCCCTAGGTGGTCTGATGAGTGGGGACCTCACAACCGGTGCAGGCACCAGTGCAGGTAAAGAGAAGAGCATTTTATGTTGCGTAATATTATTTTGTATTATGCAGTACAACAGATCATTACCATGGGCTTGGTCTTAAAATAACTGTATGCTTAGAATAGGACTTTCAAAAGAGCTCAGCCCTGCCAAGTCAATGGGAGTTCTACCTTTAACTTCAATGGGAGCAAAATTAGGCCACCATTGAGAAAACCACACCCTTAATAGATTTCCATGTACAAAGTGTCCTCAAGCTTTTCCTTTTAACCTAAAGCCTTTCTGTAAAAATGTTTAGGCCCAATCACACAGCCCTTATTCTGCCAAATCTCCCTTTGAAGTCAAAGGGTGAAATCCCAATCCTATTGAAATCAATGGCAGTTTTGCCATTCGCTTCAGTGGGCCAGGATTTTGCCCAGTGAGTAGAAACTTGAGTAAAGACTGTAGGACTGGGTCTCTTATGAGGACCTAGATTCCGCAGAGCACTTAGGCACGTTTCATTTTAATCATATGCTTAACTCGACCCCTATTCAGCAAAGCACTTCAGCATGTGCTAAGTTAAACACTTGCCATTTGTATTGACTTTGAGCTACAAAAATTGCAATGAAACAGCAGTAAATGAAACATTTACTTAATTGCTTTATAGAATCAAAGATTAACAGACAAAGAATTTTCAAAAGACTTTAGGAGATCCAGGCATAGAAAAATATTGGATCCAATTGATTTAAATTGGAGCTGTGCCTGGTAAGGACTGCAATATCAGAGTGATGTTGCTTTTATGTTGTAGGAACTGCTCCCGGGCTCAGTAAATGCTGCAGTATACTACCAGGACAGTGATGCTGCATTATCATGTGTACCATACACCAGTGGTAGCAATACTTGGTGGAACATATTCTGAAGCTCTACTCTCTTACACTATATCATTAGGGTACTTACCCAGGGTACTAGATATAATATTTTGGTTTTGCCCCCCGACTTCTCCCAACTTGCCTCAGACCACTCCTTTTTCTTTTTTTCTTTTTCATTTTGTTACATACAAATATATCACAGATTTTGCATGCTGGATATGTTCTGAAATTGAAACAGCATAGCAGTGGACCAAGTAGGCATTTTCAACTGGCACTGCAGCTGGAGAGGTCATTTTGTATTACCGTATGTCTACAGCATGCAGAACACAGTTCATATGGCTCTTAGCCATTAGTCTCTCCTATTCTCAAAAAACCCATGCTAGAAAATTACAATTTTCTTATTATCTGTTGGTATTTTGCATAAATGCAGCTAAAGAAGAGTCTTTTTGGTGATGTTTGATGGTTTCATGTCATACCCTTTTTTGACCATGTACATGATTGAAGCTTCAGGCACCACATGAAACTCAGAGAGGAAGTTTGATTGCCCTATTAATGAGCTCCCTCTACTGGGCTGTTAAGATATGTCATGGTAGCACTATCATTGGTTTGCCTGTCTCTTCATTCTTACAAAGGTGCTGGGAAGCAGTAAGGAGGGCAGTGTTTCATTCTAAAAATGTTTGTGTCTACTAAAGTGATTACTGTTCTAAATGTATAGTTGGCTTTGTCATTCTTGGTGCTCATTAAAATCTATACACATTTTACTGTCTACAGAACACACACTCAACACACTAAGTATAGGGACCATGCTTTTTTAATGTGTATTTTTCTTTTAAGTTAGGTATAGTAAAGAGGACAGAATGACCCTTTGAGAATATAGATTGCTTATTCTATTATTACACACTTGGCTTTCAAGCAGTATATCTTTGGGCTGGTCAATTGATTTAATTCTGTGTAAGAGGGATATTACCAGAAACGCCTCATAAATATTTAATTATATGAATAGTCTTTGTTCTTTATCTGGCAATAAGAGCCAGAAACACCAGTACAGATATGTGTTCCTCATGTCTTAAATGCAAAACAGTAGGGGAGATTTGATATAGGGCCGAAGGACGATGAGAGGTCATATATGGTTGAATCGTCTGCCTCAGTAGCTTCATTCAACAATGCCACTATTTTGGAGAGCCTTCTCTCTCATAAGGGTACAGAAGAATAAACATAAAAAGTTCTCTTTGTTAACCATTTTTCAGACAAAACAGAGACCCCAGTGTTTTTTCCATTTGGCATCTTAGATGGTGGCATGATCATGTGGTTTAATTTGTTAGGATTCCTATTTCTTGCCAAATTAGAACTTTATGAATTTGCATTTTTTCTGCACCATCCAAAAATAGCATATATTCAAAATAATGCACTCCAAGAAGAAGAGCTAAGTTGTTCAAAAGTTTAATTTCAATCACTACAAAATGAAACTATTTTTGATTGGCAACAAAAAGGGCACAAGTATCTGGCATGACTCTGACAAATTACATGATAACTAGAAAATGGGAAACGAAAAAAGCTACTTAAGTTAGTTACGTCCATGTTTTGAAAACTATGTTATTTTGTTGGTTTGGATTGTTATGTGTAATAACCCTAAAATCATCCATAGTTTTACCTTGTGAGTCAACCCAAGACATAAATTTAAGAAGGCTGACTACATTTTTATTATTCTGCACAATTTAATACCAGTAGTGGTATTTTTAAACTAAAATCAAGATTACCATAGGTTTGTTAGAATAAATTTGTTCTTAGTCAAACTCTAGTGGGACAGTTTATGCAGGGCGGGTGCAAGGATGTTTTGCACCCTAGGCGAAACTTCCACCTTGCGCGTCCCCTCCCCGAGCCCTGTGGCAGCTCCCCACGCCACCCTCCGCCCTAAGGTGCCCCTCCGCAGCAGCTCCTTCCCTCCACCCGCCCCAGTTCACCTCTGCTCTGCCTCCTCCCCGAGCATGTTGTCACCGCTCCAATTCTCCCACCTCCCAGGCTTGCGGCGCCAATCAGCTGTTTGGCGCCGCAAGCCTGGGAGGCAGGAGAAGCAGAGCAGGGCGGCATGCTCAGGGGAGAAAGTGGAGCAGAGGTCAGCTGGGGCGGGGAGCGGTTCCCTTGCATGCCGCACCCCCCTCGCTTACTTGCTGCAGGTGGTGCTCCCCCCACCCCACCCCAGCTCCCTCCGCCTAAATGCCGACAACGACCAGGATGGCTGAAGATCCGGCCGCTGCGGTCGCCGTCGAAGGACCCAAAATACCGCCTCCCAAATGCTAACGTCCTAGGCGACCACCTAGGTCACCTAATGGGTTGCACCGCCCCTGAGTTTGTCATGTCATGGGAGGTGGTGGAATCTTCATCCTTAGCCGTTTTTAAAGCCTGGCTTGACAAAGCCCTGGGTGGGATGATTTAGTTGGGATTGGTCCTGCTTTGAATAGGAGGTTGGACTAGATGACCTCCTGAGGTCTCTTCCAACCCTGATATTCTATGATTCTATGATTCTTCTATGATTCTTTGTGAGAGTAGCAACTGTCAACAAAATTAGAGTGAACTTCCCATTTAGTATAGCTGCTAAATTATAAATATATCAATGGCATTGGTGCTATTCTCTTAAACCAGAGATTTTTGAGTGAAAGAAAAGAACAAGAACTCTTGGGACCTAAACCAGTATATTGTAAAACGCTTTTAGAGTTACACCTTTCATAGTAACCGCTTAATCAAGTGACATGCTACCTGTTTACATAGTAAAGTATGCAATGTTTTAATTTTTAGGGAGCACATTTACCCTTAAACATAAACCAGTTAAGTTGCGGGGAATTTGACAAGAAACTAATAATGAGACCAAAGTGTTTTTGTTGCTGTGCATTTTCTGAGCTATAATTTTGTGTAGTGGTTTAACATTGTTGAAAGCCTGACAGAGGATAAAGATTTCAAATAATTGTTGACTGCTCCTTAAAAACTTACTGCTACAATTGATTTTGGCGGCCTTTCTTTGCCCATATGTTTTGAGTTCCTGGTTTTCACTACCTCTAAAGTTGGATTATATTTTGCATTTCACACTAGTATTGGGTTTTCATATAAGGAACACATAGTTTTATGTTGTTTTTAATTTTTTCATTGAATATAACTAGAAAAATATTGTGGGACAAGTTCTGCTCTGTTACACAGGTGTGAGTCTGGAATAAGACCACAAATGCCAACAGAGTTATTTCATGTTTACACCACTGTAAGTAATAATCAAATAGGAGCAGAATTTGACCCTGAATCTTTAAATCCAACCTGAGATTCTCCAAAAGGGGTAAGGTTAGCAGTATTTTCAACAAAAATGCCATTTTAACTGTCTCTTTTCTTCTCTCTTTTTTTGTAATTTGTTTTTCTCATTACTGTTTCCTCACTTTCTCCCTCTTAAAGCCAATATCAAAAGAAAAAGGATACACAATTCAAAAGTAACTAGCAATTTGTGGCATCAAAAACACTTTAATGAGGACTGATTTTCAAATAGTACTGAGCTCTCTTCTATAAATCCAGCCCCTTTATGGTCACTCAGTTTGGGCACCCAGAAATCGCTAGTCATTTCTGAAAAATTTATCCTGGTATTTTTAAAAAAACCAATCCCATATTAATCTATGAATCGGCAGGCAGTCAAGCAGGAAGTACTTAAGGAGGCATGTGGTAAAATCCCCTCTTCCAAAAATTAAGTACAGCATACCAGAGGCCATATCAGTTTTTGCCAGATTGGGTCTTGGATCTCTCTCTCTCAGCCAGTATCATAACTCACTAGTGCTACACTACTGATTTTACTTCACCTAGTCATGATTTTACTTCACTTAGTCCTACTGTGTACAAATGGATTATACATTCTATTACTATTTCATATCAAATAGAAATGTGTGTAGTAGTTATTTTTAATTTCTGAGTCCTCAGCCTGGAAGATTTCTGGACAATACCTTTTAAAAAAAAATACAACGAAAACAAAGATTTATTTTAGAAGAAGAAGAAGAAGCAATGTGCCCAAATAAGCCTGTGAGCAGGAGAAAAAAGTATCAGGTTGGAATTTCTGAAGGCGCCTACCTCTCTTAGGCTCTGGTGAAAATCCAAACTCAAACAACCAACCTAATGCTAAACGAAACAGATTAAAAGGATTAAACATAAATTCTTATCCTTGCCCTACAGATGTGCTTTGGTGAATGTCAATGGAAAAATATTTCCTGGGCCATAAATGTGAAATATGTTAAATAAAGAAATGCATTAAAAATTATTATTATTAGCATAACCATTTATACTGTAGTATATCTGGAAGCTCCCATCAGATTGGAACCTCTCTGGGGTACATGCAGTATAAATGTATTGTAAACAACAGTACTTGCCCCATAGAGTTTACAGTCTAAAAGAAAGAACATAAGAACTGCCATACTGGTTTATACCAATGGTCCATCTAGTCCAGTATCCTGTCTCCAACAATGGCCAGTACCAGAGTTTCAGGGAGACAATGTAGAGCACGGCAATTTTGGAGAGAAACTTCTCTGTCTTCCTCTGGCAGAGGTTTAGGGTTGTCCCAAGCATAGAGTTCCATCCCTGACCATTTTGGCTAATAGCCATTGGTACACTTGTCCTCCATGAACTAATCTAGTTATTTTTTTAACCCAGCTATACTTTTGCCCATCACAACATCGCAAGGCAATTAGTTCTACAGGTTGCTGGTGTGTTGTGAAAAAAAAAAAGTATTTCTTCGTGTTTGTGTTAAACCCGTTACCCATTAATTTCATTGAGTGACTCTTGGTTTTTTGTGTTGTAGGGAAAGATGAATACCATTTCTCTATTCACTTTTTCCATTCCAGTCTAGTCACTATTTTATAGAGCTTTCTCATGTCTCTCGCTATTAATAGTCTCTCTTCTAAAATGAACAGCTCTAGCTTTTTTAATCTCTCCTTTCTTGAAGTCATTTCATACCTTTTGATCATCTTTGTTGCCCTTCTCTGAACCATTTCCAGTTCCTTTTTTAGATGGGGCAACCAGAACTGGACATAGTGTTTCACGTGCGGGTGCACCATGAATTTATGTAATGGCATTATGGTATTTTTCTGTCTTGTTTTCTATCCCTTTCCGTATAGTTCCTAGCATTCTGTTAGCCTTTTTGACTGCTCCTTTGCATTGAGCTGAAGTTTTCAGAGCACTATCCACAATGACTGTAAGATCTCTTTCATGAGTGGTAATTTAGAATCTATCTATCTATAGCTGGGATTATTTTTTTCAAAGTGCATTGCTTTGCACTTATCAGTGTTGAATTTCACCTGCTATTTTGTTGCTCAGTCACCGAGTTTTGTAAGACCCCTTTGTAACTCTTAGTTTACTCCAAAGCTGACTGCAATCTTTGTATCATCTGTAAACTTTGCCACTTCATTTTTCACTCCCTTTTCCAAATCATTAAGGAATATGTTCAGCAGAACAGGTCCCAGTACAGATCCATGGGGGCCTCACTGTTTACTTCTCTCCATTGTGAAAACTGTACATTTATTATTTCTTATCTTTTAACCAGTTACTGATCCATGAGAGGACCTTCCCTTTTATCCCATGATTACTACTTAGTTTGCTTAAGATCCTTTTGTGAGGGACCTTGTCAAAGGCTTTTTGAAAATCCACCTACACTATATCAACTGAATCACCTTTATCCACGTGCTTGTTGACAGCCTCAAAAAATTCTAATTGATTGATGAGGCATGATTACAAAGCCATGTAGACTCTTCCCCAACAAATTGCGTATATCTGTTTCGAGTTTACAGTTGTTCCGTATACAGTCCATCCACTTACCGAGATGCATGGTGGCTCTTTGGTTAATCTCAAGACCTTTTTACACCATAATTCATTAATTTTTCAATATTGCCAACTTAAAGCATTCAAGAATCCTGAGATTGTCTTACAAACCATGAGATTTTAAAATAAATAAAATAATTGTTAGGTGTTTTTATTTGCCTTCTGGGGCTTGAACTTTTATTTGTCACATTTTCAAGCTTTTCTCCACAACCAGAAAAACAGGCTAGAAACTTCTTTTAAAAAATATTTTTAATGACAGCTGAGATTTTCCCATTATCATCTGACTCCAGGAGCTGGAGCTTTAAGAAAAACACCAAATAGTGAGAGACTCTTGATAAAATCATGACATTTGGCAGCACTGGATCTTGCCTAGCAAATATATTATACAGTATACTGAAAATTTTGTTTCTCTCAATGATTGAAATTCACACCTTTGCAGAGGGATGGCAGAAGGTCTGTGTACCATTTAAGTCCCACTTGTGCTCTGGGTGACTGAAGTGGATGTCGAGCTGGTGCTGAGGTGAACTGAACCCAGTCAAACCTTCGGAGAACAGATTTTCAAGAGTGAAGGCTGTGGTCCATACACAAAAAACAGAAACACATGCTAACAGTAATTGCACATAAAAATGTTAACTGATGTACAATCACGTAAACAGGTGCCTGAAAGCAATTCCATTTTTCTGTGTAGACCTCAGCCTGAACTTTGCAAAAATGTGGCCCTTTACTGGGTTTTGAACAGTTGTGGAAGTGTTAACAGAATGATCTCTGAGTTATTCTCTGTCTTATCTTGTCTCTAATTTATAGTGTCTCAATATTTGTATTTATAAAAAGATAGATTGAAAGGATAAATGACTGAGTCAATAATGAGAACACCCTCACATCTCTCCTAAAGAGAAAGCCCTAAGATCACAAGTAGTGAACAATTAAGTGAGTCATACAAGCTGCAGTTCTCTATAAGTAAGATTTTAAAGACAAGCATGATCAATTTCATTTTTATTTTTATGACAAGCAATTAAAAATATTCCTTTAGAAAATCTGTGCTCAAACAGTAACATGGAGTTATTGAGTAAAATCCTGAGGTCAATGGGAGTTTTGCAATTTACTTAGTGAGGCTAGGATTTTATCCTTTATATTTTGGTTACATATCTTCTTAGGAGGTATCATGCTGTCTTTTTCCACTGTGCAATCTGTATCCTTGTTCAGAGAAAGAGAGAATATAAGGAAGTGTTGCAAATCAGCAAACATCTGGATTTCATGCTTACCCTTGAGTACTGAAAGAGATAGTTGATGCCTTCTAGATCTTGGAATGCAGCTATGGGTTTGCTCCAGGAAGAAAAGCAAGAAATGCATTTAACCCCTTGGAGCTGGGAATACAGATTTTGCAGCAAAGCAGCACTCAGAAGCTCCTGGCAATATTGAGTTAATGTGCCTCTTGCCCATTAACTTTCAGCATGATTCCCCAGTTAAAGTATTCAAGCCATAAACTCCAGTTATTGTCCACATTTTTTGCAAACTGATTTGTCCCCTGATAATAGCAGGAACTGTTACTGAAAGTATCAGAGCAAAATAAGAAAAGATAGGGCAGGGTCAGTAACTCTGTTTTTGTCTTGTATTTACAACTGCTTGCACAGAACTGATCTTAAAAGTTTTATTTTATCTTTATATAATATATGCAAATTTACCTCACATGCCGCCCTTTTCTGAGAAGATCTAATTTAATAACATAGAAAGGATGGAGATTTAGGAATGTGTGATTTGTGTTCTGAATATGCAGTCACCAGTTTTTCTGAACATGAATTTGAAACCATGGGTTCTTCTTTTCTGCAGCAGTTATGTATGTAAGAAGAAATACGTAATTTAGCAAATATACCACTTATCACTGTTTATGAAAAAGAAATAGTAACCAATATTTCTAAAATTTCCTTGGGGGAAGCTAAAAATTAAGGTGTTTTTTTTATTATTATATAGTCATTTATATTTGGAGTTAATTATTATCTTGAAATATTTTCTCTAAAATATATAGTGATATTTTTCCCAAAAGGTCATTGATTTAAAACAGCTGAAGAAGTAAATGAATTGCCCTATGTTTTAAAAAGGTTTTCAAGGAGTAAAGTGAGGATAAATACCAAAATATTGTCTCCAGATTCAAAACATTTTCCCCTTAATATCTTCAAAAAGGGTTATATTTTCCAATCATGTGTTTTCCACTATTATATAAGCTTCTTTGCTCTTTCTCATGATTCAATACTCAAGGGCAGTTCATACGAAAAGAAAATATAGTTTATTTGCATACAAAGGGCTAAATTGAAGCTGTCCATCTGTGAATGCCCAAGATGGGGGGATGAACTAATCACATGCTTTGAAGTATGCATGTGTTTAATTGATTCCCTGGGACTACGCATTAATTTCCAGTGGGCATTTTGCAATCCAAATCAATGAAAATCTGAGTCCTAAAACCAAATTTTGAAAAGAGCTGTGGTCCAGATTTTCAAGTGCTCAGCAACCACAATTGGGGCCAGCTTTTCAATAGAGTTCATCTCCCTTTTAAGCACTTAGATAAGGGACAGATTTTCAGAAGAGCTAAGCACCCAGCAGCTCCCTGTCGCTACATGTATACTGCGAAGAAAAAAACATGGCAGCGAGTCTCAGAGACTGGGTCAACTGTCTTGGGCTCGTGGGGCTTGGGCTGTGAGGCTAAAACTAGCAATGTGGAAGTTCTTACTCAGGCTGGAGCCTGAGCTCTGAGACCCACCCCCTCCCTTGGTTTCCGAGTCCAGGCTCCAGCCTGAGCAGGAACTTCTACATTGCTATGTTTAGCCCCAGCAGCCTGAGCCCAAGTTTAAATTGACCTGGACTGTGAGATTTGATGCCTTGGGTCTTTTTTTGCTGTGTAGATATACCCAATGCGACACTGAAGGCCCAATTTTCAGAAGAGCTGTCATGCTGGCCGAATGGGAGCTGAACTTTTCTGAAAATCCAGCCCTGATTTTGCATTCTGAGCTTCTTTGAAGTTCTGGCCTCTAGTGTACAAGAATTAGATGTTTCTAGCCCTGACTATGGCACTAAACTCCACACTATGTCCAACCCTCACTTTATCTCTCACAAACCAAAGGCATGCTGGTTATCTCAGTCAGGGCCAGTCACCTCACCATGACCATCTGACCCCTGTTACCCAACAAGAGCTTTGTCTTTAAACTCTTGAAGAGCCCATAGTGTAAAGCTTCAGGTCTCTTATTCCCTGAACTGTCCAAGACTTTTTAAGCTCAAAAGTACTATAAATTAGTGAAAATATGAAGATCAGCATGTAATAGTCTTAAGTGGTTTTGCTTGTTAATTAAAATGGAGTTACTGAGTTGATCAGGTGAAATTCCAGGACAAATAAGATAATGTGATATATAAACCAAAAAGCAAAACAGTTTTGTGGAAGTGGAAACATGTAAGTCAATACGATTAGAGGTAACAAAATAAGAAACATAATGTTTTCCTGTGTTAAAGGAATATATCCTAAATTCCCTAAATCAGATGGTAGGGAATTACCAAACAATGCAAATCGTATAGACCGATGGACAGTCATTATGAGAACTGATAATAATATTGACAATAGCAACTGTGTTGGGGGGTGGAATCTGCACAAGGGTTTTGATTGTGTGTTGTTCCATTTCTGCATTTAGCTGGGTGGAGAGGACAAAATTGGATTGAAATAACTAGTGTGCTCCCAGTATTTTTATTATTTATTATTTGTATTGCTCTATCATAGACTAGGCCCATATTTTGCTCGATGCTGTACAAACAGAACAAAAAGATGGTCCCTGCCTCATGGGGCTTACAAACTATGTATAAGACAAGAGACACTAGATGGATACAGATAGACAGGGGTGTGCAAGTACAAGGTCATTCAGACCTTGGTGTAACCTTGGCTGCAAAGTTCCCCAAAGGTCTGCCCACCCACCTAGAATAGCCAAAAGCATGCTTCTCTCTCACCACCTGGAACACCCCTATTCCAGGGGCTGGAAGAGGGGTGACATACAATTTTCTCCTCATGGAAATCATCTTATTCCCTGAGGAGCAGATCCTTCCCACCCACTTTCCTATTCCCAAGCCATCGTAGGTCTTATCAATATTGTGTGTTACTGGGCTGGTTTATCAAATACATTCACACATTTCTTGTTAGTTATGTTTTAAAATTATACTTTATTTTCATTGGGACATCGTTGGTAGGTTCTTTTGTCTATCCAAAGATTTGATCATAGCCCTGCAGCGGCAGCAATGGAAAACTGCACAGCCCCAGGGGAGCTCCACTAAGCATTTGCCCTTTGGAGTGTAGGAAAGAGTAATTGCACCTTCTCGTTGTGCACACTCTCAGGCCACGTCTACACTACGGGATAATATCGAATTAGCTAAAATCGGTTTTATAAAACTGATATTACAAAGTCGATTGTGCGCGTCCACACTAGGCACATTAATTCGATGGTGTGCGTCCATGGTCCAAGGCTAGGTGTCGATTTCTGGAGCGGTGCACTGTGGGTAGCTGTTCCGTAGCTATCCCATAGTTCCCTCAGTCTCCCCGCCCCTTGGAATTCCGGGTTGAGAGCCCAGTGCCTGATGGGGCAAAAATCATTTGTCGCGGGTGGTTCTGGGTACAGCCTCACCCTCCCTTTGTGAAAGCAGCAGACAACCATTTCGCGCCTTTTTTCCTGGGTGAACTGAGCAAACGCCATAGCACAGCAAGCATGGACCCTGCTGAGATCAGTAACGCTATCGTGGACGTTGTAAACACCTCGCGCATTCTCGTGCTGTCTATGGTGAACCATGAACTGCAAAGGCAGGAGAGGAGGAGGCAGCTACGGCAGCGCGGCGACGAGAGCGATGACGAATGGACACTGAATTCTGCCTAACCGCGGCCCCTGCATTTTGGAGCTACTGCTGGTAATGGGGCAGGGTTCTACCCATTGAACGCCGATTTTGGGCGCGGGAAACAAGCACAGACTGGTGGGACCGCATAGTTTTGCAGGTGTGGGATGATTCGCAGTGGCTGCGAAACTTTCGCATGCGTAAGGCACTTTCTTTGAACTTTGTGACTTGCTTTCCCCTGCCCTGAAACGCCATAATACTAAGATGAGAGCAGCCCTCACAGTGGAGAAGCGAGTGGCAATAGCCTCTGGAAGCTTGCAACTCCAGACAGCTACCGGTCAGTCGGGAATCAATTTGGAGTGGGAAAATCTACTGTGGGGGCTGCTGTGATGCAAGTAGCCAAAGCAAATTAAGCTGCTGCTACGAAAGGTGTGACTCTGGGAAACGTGCAGGCATAGTGGATGGCTTTGCTGCAATGGGATTCCCTAACTGTGGGGGGCCATAGATGGAACCCATATCCCTATCTTGGCCCGGAGCACCAGGGCACCCAGTACGTAAACCGCAAGGGGTACTTTTCAATGGTGCTGCAAGCACTGGTGGATCACAAGGGACGTTTCACCAACATCCACGTGGGATGGCCAGGAAGGGTTCATGACGCTTGCGTCTTCAGAAGCACTACTCTGTTTAAACGGCTGCAGCAAGGGAATTACTTCCCAGACCAGAAAATAACAGTTGGGGATGTTGAGATGCCTGTCGTTATCCTGGGTGACCCAGCCTACCCCTTGATGCCATGGCTCATGAAGCCATACACAGGCAGCCTGGACAGTGGTCAGGAGCTGTTTAACTACAGGCTGAGCAAGTGCAGGATGGTGGTAGAATGTGCATTTGGCCGTTTAAAAGGGCGCTGGCGAACATTACTTACTCGCTCAGACCTCAGCCAAACCAATGTCCCGTTTGTTATTGCTGCTTGCTGTGTGCTCCACAATCTCTGTGAGAGTAAGGGGGAGACCTTTATGGCGGGGTGGGAGGCTGAGGCAAATCACCTGGCCGCTGATTACGAGCAGCCAGACACCAGGGCGATTAGAAAGAGCACACCAGGAGGCGGTGCGCATCAGAGAAGCCTTGAAAACGAGTTTCAGCATGGGCCAGGGTACGGTGTGACTGCTGTGTTTGTTTCCCCTTGATGAACCCTCCCCCTTGATTGACTCATTCCTGTAAGCAACCCACCCTTCCCTTTGATTACAGCTTGCTGAAGGAAATAAAGTCACTATCATTTTAAAAATCATGTATTCTTTATTAAAAGTCATTCCCTGTAAGCAACCCACCCCCCCCTTTGGAATCCCTATCATTTTCTGTATTCTTTATTAAAAAGTAATTATAAAAAGAGGCAGAGAATTATCAAGGTATCCCTGCCTGCTGTGGTTTGGGAGGAGGATAGGAGGGAAGGAAAAGGCCATTAAGCACATTTCAATGTAATGACAGCCTTTTGGTTGGACTGTCCACGGGGGTGGAGTGGGCGGGTGCAGAAAGCCTTCCCCCACGCGTTCTTACACGTCTGGGTGAGGAGATATGGAACATGGGGAGGGTGAGGGTGGTTAACCAGGGCTGCAGCGGCACTCTGTAACCCCGCTGCTCTTCCTGAAGATCCACCATGCGTCTGAGGATATCAGTTTGATCACGCAGCAGCTCCAGCGTTGCATCACGCCACCGCTGATCTTCCTGCCTACACCTCTGATCTTCCTGCCGCCACTCTCATCTCGAGCGTCTCTCCTATCCTCCGTTCACTGGCATCTTTCCTGTACGTTGCTAGCACGTCCTTCCACTCATTCTGATGAGCTCTGTCATTGCGGGTTACTTCCATGATTTCAGAGAACATTTCATCTCGCGTTCTCTTCCTCCTCTGCCTTATCTGAGCTAGCCTTCGGGATGGAGTAGGGAGGCTGGACAACAGTGCAGCTGCATGGGGGAGGGAAAACAGAGAGAGAAGTATGTGAAAAGATACATTTTACAGAACAATGCTTGTACTCTTTCACAGTGAATAACACTATCCACTTACATAGCACATGTGATTTCACTACAAGGTCGCATTTTGCATCGTTTAATATTGAGTGCCTGTGGCTCTGGTGTTGCAGATCTCACAGACGCAGGCAGGGACCAGGCATCACAATTCAGCTTGCATGTGGCCATGGTAAGCCACTGTCTTTCAGCTTCTCCGCTTCTTTCCTGTTTACAGGCAGCAGCAGACGCCAACCCCCCCCTCTTTCCCTAAGGGATTGCTTCCTCCCCCCACCGCATGGCTGCTATCATGGAAGATCAGTGCTAATCACCCCCCTTCCTTCCCCCCCCCACGCGTGGCTGGTAGCTGGGAAGATTCCTGCTCGCCAAACGCAGAAAAGCTCAGCGCTATCCTTCCTCCCCATCCCCCCTTTGCTACATGCAAGGAAGGATTTGATTTAAGCGGCAGCCCAGTAGGAAAATGGCCATGTATGCCCCCTTAATTAAATTCCTGAATTTCAACCAGGTTACAATGAATGATATAACTCTCCTGAGAATAACAGCGCAAGATGAACAACGTATGTTTCTTGAATGCCAGCAATCACCAGGAGCTACGCAGCTGTGCTTTGTCAAGCAATGATACCGAATTACTTGCTACATGCATGGCGGGAAAAAGTGTCCTACAATGGAGGACCCAATAAGGCTGCCTTGCCCAGAAACCTCTCCAAAAGCTTTTGAGTACCTCCAAGAGCGATTCATGGAGATTTCTTTGGAGGATTTTCGCTCCATCCCCAGACATGTTAACAAACTTTCCTGTAACTTTACTGGCTGCGAATGCATCTCAAGCCCTGATGGCAAATCAATCATTAAAAACGCTTGTTTTAAACCATGTTTGATATTTACAAAGGTACACTCACCAGAGGTCGCTTCCATGGCTTCACTGTCTGGGCTAGTGGCTTGGGAGGGCTGGGAGGGTAATTCTGTCTGGGTCACAAAAAGCTCCTGGCTGTTGGGCTAAACGGAGTGCTGTGTGCTCTCAGCAAGCTCTTCCTCCTCTTCCTCTTCCTCCTCATCTCCCCCTCCGAGAATCCTCAGCCATGGTTGATATTACAACCCCGACCTCTGAATCCACGGCCAGGGGTGGGGTACTGGTTGCGCAGCCCCCTAGAATTGCATGCAGCTCAGCGTAGAAGCGGCATGTTTTCAGCCCTGATCCAGACCTTCCGTTTGCTTCCTTGGTTTTCTGGTATGCCTGTCTGAGCTCCTTAACTTTCACTCTGCACTGCACTGAGTCCCTGCTGTGTCCTTTTCCCATCATAGTCCTGGAAATTTTTTCAAATATTTTTTTCATTTCGTCTTTTGGAACGCAGTTCTGTTAGCACTGAATCCTCAAGAGCCCTTTAAATCGATTTAAAGAGCAGTGTAGTGTGGACGGGCGCAGCGTTAAATCGATTTAACGCTGTTAAAATCGATTTAACGGCGTAGTGTAGACCAGGCCTCAGCCCCAGCCTGTTGCTAAATTGTTTCCACCGCTCTCATCATCAGCGTATCTGCACAGCCCCTAAATCCTTACCTCTCCCTTATACAGCAGAACTGCACTATGGCTAGGACCCTATATTCCTATAGAGGAAAGGGCAACAATTTCTCATTAATGATCTTTAAGCTACTTCGCTGGGATATGATATAATATCACATCACATCATACCGGCTTTTTTATCTCTAAATTTACATAGTCACTTTTTAAGGAATGATTATTTTTAAAAAATCTTTAAAAGACAGAATTGTTGAGCTATTTTTCTCTACTTTCCTAAAAATATTTATTTAGCCCCATACCCTTCTCCACTTCAGGACAAAAGCAGCTGATATTTCATGATATGCCATAGAATACTTTTCATTCAAAGTCAGTAGATTTTATACACCACATCTATCTTGGTCTGCTCCCTGTAATTCAGTAGAGAAGGTCCATTAGTGTAATAGTGTGGGAATGGGCAGGTACTCCAATGTAAAGATTTTCTTCTTCTCAGATAACATATTTCCACTTCAGTTTTCTTCTATTGCTTGCAGTTAGCCAAGGTAATGTGCTGTGAAATGATTAGCATATGCAACATGTGAGTAAAAACCTTCAGTCATTAGCTCCTTCCAAAATTATGTTATAGGTGAGCATGATTTCCTGAGCTTTTATGCATTAGGGTGAGTATCCATTTTGTTTTGGTGGTAAACTATAAGCTCTGTTCTGCCATCAGTCACATGAATTAAACGAAATAAGAACTATATACATGGACTAAGAGGAAAAGAGACACCTAAGTCCTTGGAGGCCTGTATATCAGCATTTAATTACTCCTTATTCAGGCAAAATTCCATTTGTAGTCAATGGGAGATTAGACTGAGTAAAGAATGTAGAATTGGGTGTAAAATTAGCAAGATTTCTGTTACTCTCTGCATTTTCCTTTCACTTATTCAAGGTAAAATACAGCATAGGCAGCTCTCTCTTTTATATAGTGTCATTCTGAATTTCACACATATTTTCAGAGGTTTGCTGGTCACACGAATCAAGGTTGTGCAAATGACTATACATGTCCAAAAGTAACCCTGTAGGTGAATAGTAATGCTGGCAATTTGAAAATATCACTGAGGTTTTCAAACTCGCCTCAAGAATTTGGACACTACATTACGATTAAAATGAATTGGAACTGGGCATCAAAAGCTCCTAAACAGCTTTGAAAATCTCGGCCTATGTGACAAGTATTTCTCCTTCTCTCTCTTGTTCTTTGTTGTTGTTCATTTATTATTTTTATTTCCTTTCATTTTTAATGATGAAATGAAACTAATTAAAACTTTCAGAAATCTAAACAGGAATCACTGTCCAACTTGGTTAACTTTGAGCCTAAAATCTTGATAGTGCCATTTTAGAATAAAAAAATGTGTGCCGAATCCTGCTGTCCTTACTGATAGGGGCTTAAGCTGAGTGAGGGATACGGCATCCATTCTTAAATTCTGTTTACTGCCTATTAAAGATGAAATTTTCAAAAGTATTTAGCATTGGCCTAATTTTGCTTGCTGGGCACTTTTGAAAATTCATCTTAAAGTTCTTACAGAATAGAAGTGATCAATTAAAAATAATTAATTTGAAATAACTGAGAAAATATATCTCATATAGTTCAAGTAATATCTTTCCTTTAATGGACTAACATTTTGCATTAATTATTATTGATTAACTAGCTCCTGCTACATAGAAATTTCTTTCTTGGAACTGACAGAGTTTCAAAGGTGATATATAAGGGTCAGTCCTGCAATCTTTACTCAAGCAACATTTTCTTAGAAATCAGTGGGAGTTTTCCCTGGTTGATGGGCACAGGAACATACCCAAGAAAAGGAATCTATACTCAGAAAGATTCTTCTTTATATTGTGCAGTTAATCCGAATACAAAATCTTGCACTGCATTTAGTGGTGTTGTGCTACTCTTCTATTTTACTTCACTATAAGCAATTTAATTTTATGTGCAAAATCTTTTCTCTCTTTAAAGTCAAAAAAGCAAAAACAAACACAACACAGGAAAAAATTTGTGCTTAAAGTTTCTTGAATTGAAACTGCTGTAAATTTGAACATTCTGACATATGCCCTGTAAAATTTGTACATCTACTGTTTTTATTTTCACTTTGCATTATAAATTATATCCATAATGTTTTAAAATGTTCTATTCCAGTGAAAATATGGCTTTTAACCAAATAAAAATGTAAAGCAAACTTGCTCTAAAATCCATCTGCTCTTCATTTTCTTATAATCTATAATCAGGAAATCCATTCATACATGACATATAATTTTTGTGCTTTCTAGTGGGTAGTGGAATGTGATGTTCTGCATACAGTCACATCTAAATTGATAATTCTTCAGGCGGAGTGTAATTTTAAAGTATAGGATGAAGAAAGGTTTAATCTGTATATTAGAAGGCTTATACAGTTTTTTTGCCTCTGAATGTAAATTAGACCATTCTCTTTGATGGATTTATCTGAAGGTGGGACAGCTGCCTCAGAGAAGGCCACAGCTTTGTGAGTAAGAAGGAGGATGCGGTTTACAGAGCTGGTTTAAAAGCAGGCTCTTCTTCGCTGTAAACCGCATGCACGTATTCATCATTGATTTTCAAATGATGGGTTCCAATATCATTGGTTTAGAGTCCACAGTCTTACATTCCTGATTCCACATTATGCCAAAAGAAAAACAATTTGGTGGCTGGAAAGAGAAATGGTCATTATATGGCTCCAAAATGCTAGCTGGCATAATATGCCAAGAACAGCAGAAATCCACTGGTAAAGAGAAGATTGCAGTAGTTCTTAAAAATAATTTGATGTTCTAAAAATATAAATCTAAAAAATATCATCAGTGTTCAAAATATTTTATATCAGTAGGTAAATACATATTAGAAACCTGATGTTTTTGAATAGCATAATTTCTAAATGATGGAAAGATATTCCTGATGTTAAATTCTTTTCATTAAATAAACTAAATTCTTTCATTGGGTTGATAAAAATCTTTTCTGGAAAATTGTACTGGTTCTGTTTTAAACATTTATTTTCTCCAAAAATCAGAAGCAGAAAAAATCTGCTATGGTACATGGCCTTTGCTGGATTATCTCAGAAAGTTTATTATAGAATATTAAAAAAAACAAAAACCAAAAAAAACAAAAACCCAAGCATATAGTTTTTATAAAACAGCTTCATTTTCACACATGGAACAAATGTTTGTCATATCATATTACAACACATTTCACAGGGCGGTTTTACTTCCTTTTAACAAAATAGCTCCTATATGAAAACCAGTATCAGAGAAAACCTTGCCTATGCTTCAGCTTCTTCTGTAGATCACTTCACCACACTTCTTAACAGTTTTTTTAATGCTGCTGCTGCTTCTTTTTTTTTTTTTTTTTTGCAATTACCAAGATAATTTTCCATTTGATTGTTTGTTTAAACCAGATATCACATGAGTAAAGCATATGTTGTGTTTGTCAAACTGAACTTCATCTAAAGAAAAAAGCACTGCATAGCTTCTAGAAAAATACCATCCTTTCAATCACCATCTCTCTAATAACCTATAGCATTAATTAAGGCTAAAAATATAGCAAATACACATTCAAAATAATTGTTCATTAAAAAAACCTGTATGATGCTAAATGAAAAATTCTTGCAAGTGCTCTGTTACTTCAGTTTTGATGAGTGTAAAATCCACTTTTTAATTAATACATATTTTATCTTGCTACCTGTAGGATGCTGTTGAGAAAAGAAACAGCCAACTTAACTATGAACTAGTTTAAATATATCCAAAGTCTTTTTGATGCTTAAAAGTTTTTATCCTAATTTTTTCTAAGTATCCGGAAGAGCATTATACTTGATATAATGAATACATTTAGCCTTATGTGTTTGCAGATTAAAATTATGATTTAATATTCTTAGTACTCAGACACATTTTAATTACAGAAATCAGCACGCTACATTACACCAAGAGGATGCATTCTTTTATTTATCGGTATTCCTATGGTGCACCCAGGGCCAGCGCTTGCATTTAGGCGGCTTAGGCAATCGCCTAGGGTGCCAGCATTATTAGGGGGCGGCAGGTGGCAGGCACGACTGCGGGAGCTCCACTGGAGCCACAGAAGCAGCCGACCGTCTGCAGGCAGGACTGCGGAGCCGGGGGACCAGCGCGCGGGGCGGCGAAATGGCCGTGCGCCTAGGGCGCTCAAACCCCTAGCGCCGGTCCTGTGTGCACCCTACAAATTTAGCCTCAAATACACCCCTGCGAGGTACGGCAATCATCCCCATTTTAAAGATGGAGAAACTGAGGCCCATAGAGGTTAGATTATTTGTCCCTGATCATGCAGGAAGTTGGTGTTAGTACTAAGAACACAACCCAAGTTTTCCAATTTCTAGGTCAGTGCCTTGCTGACAAGCCCATATTCCTTGTTATTTTTTTAATGCATATCTCAGTCTGCTAATTCTGAACTAAACATGAGCCTAGAATTGAATATTTTGATTAATATTTGTTTTCTTGATATTCATATGTGAGAGTTCCCTCTCTGTCTGCATTAAAGATTTAATATTATTTACTTCAGTGGGGTTGTGCATTGTCTCTCCCTTCTTTGGTCCAACAGAGCCAGAATTTGGAGAGCCATTACAAAGCCGTCTCCTTTCCCAGGCTTTCTCTGCGGGTATGGGGTGGGGGGGTTCATGGGTGAGAGGGGAAAGGTCTTGTTTTTGGTGGGCTGGGAAGACATTAATTGCATTGCTATTCAAGCACTAGCATTATTGCAGTTATAGAGGAGAAACTGCTTCCAAATTAGCACAATACAAAGCATTTGCCTGTCAGAATTGTTTCAAGAATTTGCGGAAGGCAGGAGGAAAGATATCAGGCATTTTCCAAATAAGGACATGCTCCTTCTCCCATTGAATTTATTGTTGACAAGATCAGGTCCTAAAAGTCAGGGGAAGAGAGTAGAAAAGCATTTAAGAGTCTTCCTATTCCTCCCCCGGCTTTTTCTGGAAATTATAGCCTTGCTCTACTTGTTCTTTGTCTAAAAACAAAACAAAACCATGAACTGGAAAGGAGTGAGTCAGCCAAGTCACAATCCTCTTGTATTTGTCCATGAAAGCACAGCACAGTTTTCTGCATTTTTTTCAACTGTAAGATTGTCTGACTTTTCCTGACTCTTCTTTGTAACAAAAGTTAGGTTTTAGCTGGTCTGAGTGTACAATACTGTACAGTGTATCAATAGTGTCAGATAATCACATTTTACTTCACTGCATCATTGAAAGGTCAACTGCCACGAGGGAAAGTGTCTCAAAACCAATTGTTCCAAATACCAGATGAGTTATATTTTCACACATGGGCACTTACACTGCACCCATAGTAAGCTTTGTCAGTTTATGTGCTGGTTTTAGTAATATCAAGCTTTAATTTTCATGCACAACCTTAGGAAATGTTTTTGAGTCTCTACTCCTCTTCTTAACATTTTGTTCTGTTTTTCCAAAAAAAAACAGGAAATGGGTATGGCAACCCCCGAAATTCACCAGGTCTGCTGGTCTCACCTGGCAACTTGAACAAGAATATGCAAGCAAAATCTCCGCCCCCAATGAATTTGGGAATGAACAACCGTAAACCAGATCTCCGAGTGCTTATTCCACCAGGCAGCAAAAATACAATGCCATCAGTGGTAATGCATTCCTTAGGCATTTCTTCTTTCCCTTCAAACTATGGCTATTTCTCTGTGTAGACTTCCATTCACTTCCATGGGCTTTAGATCAGGTCCTACATTCTGACATTGTCCAATCCGCTCTGGTTGTAGACTGGTTCCACGTCTGTTTATATTTTGTATGAAGTCATTTTTACTTCCTTCTCTTTTCTCTTCAGTTAAAAAATGGTAACTGTTTTCTACACACTCTCAATTTCCTAGCACTCCTTCCTAGTGACTGGAGAATCCTTTCCTAGATTTGTTACAAGACTGAACTTAATCCTATACATGGTCTGCAATTAACAACTTTGGTTTAGTTTCCACACAATCAGAGCCTCAGAAAATGACAGACTAACCAGAAACAAATTAGTTGGAAATCTGTCGTGTTGGGAACAAGGGTCACATTTTATAATGATGAGAAGCAGTAATTATTCCTTGGATGTAGTAAGAAAAAGTGAAAGCATCTAACCTGGGAGCTATGCATCTCCTGTCTGTTAACAAAGCTGAAGCAGAGGACTATGATATAAGGTTGAGTCATCAAGCATTTCATGTTAGTATCTTTCTATTCCCTACAACAGAGTAAATCTTTCATGAGTGATGTAACATTAAAAGTGAGGATGATTAAAAAAGAATCTTGATAGTGCTGTAAACACATTTTTCCATTATATAACAGACAAGCTATTAAAACAACTTGCAAGTTGGCTACTTTAACCTGATGCATTATAAATTAACTTTGACTATCACACTAAAACCCCAGAAATGTGACGCTCTCTTCTTAAAAGATGAGGAGTCATAAATACAGTCTCCTATGAAGCTACACTCAAGTACACCAAGGCTGTGACAAGCTGTCTCCATCAAATGATTTATACCAAGGACCTTAAAACTGATACTTTCCAAGGGATTCTTTGACTGGGCAGGTCTCTGGCAACAAGGTGCTACTATACAATCTCTGCAGCCGCTGGGGCTGGAGAGAAATAATGAATAGTGAGACAAAGACCTGTGCTGAAAACTAGCTAGATTGTCTTCACAATTGAGACAAATATCTCATTAGGAGGACAAAGAATGTCTTTATGAAATGTTATTTTTGTAGCCAGTGTTCAAAAATTATTTAACTTGTTATACCTATCAGATGAAGTTATTCATTGTGCTTGAAAGCTGTCTGCTGATAAATATTTACATTTACTAATTATTAACACTCGTTTCTATGCTCTCAGTCTGAGGATGTTGATCTGCTTTTGGTAAGTGGTAGTGATGCTCATCCTAATAATACAAAAACAATTGTTTTGTCTGTTTTTATATGGAGTTAGTGGTTGAAATAAAATTAAGCATTCCCAGTATTATATATTTGGTATATAACATAGGTGACAAGAATGAAATTGTTACCTATATTGTTCAATCTCTGCATATTAAAAAAAAAAAAGCCTTTGAGAAGGAAGCTTAGTCACTATTAGTATTTTGCTAGCATGCTAAAAGTAGACTACTTTTTTTGCAATTGGCACACTTTATTAGGAGTTTTTTTAAGTGGTTCTCTGGACATTTTATCCTTTTGCTCCTAGAATTTGAATTCCCTGGTGTAGTTTGTGCATTGAAATATCCAGAATTAAAGACAAATGTATAACTGCTTTCCTAGGTAATATGTTTGAAGTTTGTTTTACTGTGAGAAAGAATAAAGTAGCCAGAGCACCATCTGCTGGAGAGAATTTATTATGCAGCACTGCCGCAATATTGCTTACTGAATTAAACATAAAATCCATTATTGCTGATTTTAATAAAATTTTTGCATTTGAATGAAAAGCAAAACAATAGAAGTTGAGTTTATATATTTCATCATTTTTTCACGTGGTCTCTTTTCTACCCACAATAAAGCAATCTTACTTGTTACAAGTTTGGTTTCCTAGGAGATACTGATGTAATGGGTTACTATGGTGACAACTAATCTCTTGAAGGATTGTAAATGATAGGGTTGACAGAGTTCATAAAAGCCACATGTTAAATGATTAATTTCATGAAACCTGTATTAAGTTGTATCTCATGCACAAAACGTACCCTGAAATCCTATACATTTAACTGATTTAAACCTGTCAATAATTTGTTTATTTTACTTACTTTAAAAGAATCAGAGGATAAATAACTCCCAGTCTGCTCAGTCATTGGCTACCCCAGTGGTTTCCGTAGCAACTCCTACTTTGCCAGGGCAAGGAATGGGAGGATACCCATCAGCCATTTCCACAACATATGGTACCGGTAAGTATCAATGTAAGATGTGAATAGCAGGGGAGAGCAAGATACTGACCTACGCAGTGGCTCAGTAGTAATGAAACTCCTACACTAAAGAGAGGAATTTGTATTCTGTATTACTTTAGGTGATTGAAAGCCTCATTATCTTACTCTGAGTCTATAAATGACTTGAGACATAAAGGGATTCAAGAAGCAACTGCACTGTTATAATGGAAAATTGCTCTATAAAGCCTTTTCCAAAATACTTTTGCTAAGCAGTATAACTTAAAAGGGGCACGTCTTTGGTTCACACAGCTAAACATTACAGAAAATCACATCACACCAGTACTGCATAGATTAGATGGATATATAGACTGGATGCCTTTCTGGAAGATACACTGTAGTCAAATGCAAGCTCTTGGGCTCAATACAGACGTAACGGTGAAATTCTATGGCTTGCACTATACAGACTAGATGAGCTAATGCTCCCTTCTGACCTTAAAGACTGTGAAACTATGACTATTTGTGCGTGGCAATGATGACTGTATGGTTCAAGAACATTTCTGGATCTTTATGTCCAGAAATGCCTCCATAAATTGGAGGATGTTATTTGTGCATTATTTGTTCCCAAACTGATTAGTTGACTTAAGAAAAGGCTCCTGTTTTGTTTCTGCAATTTAATACCACTGGCATAATGAAGATAAAAAAGCTTATTATATTATGTATGTAAATTTAAATTATGGTGCTACTTATTGTTTAATTATTTTTCACTTAATTTAGCTATTGCCTGTTCTGTTTTCATATGTAGAATACTCACTGAGTAGTGCAGACTTATCATCTCTCTCTGGGTTTAACACAGCCAATGCTCTTCATCTTGGTTCAGTAACTGGCTGGCAACAGCAGCACCTACATAACATGCCACCATCTGCCCTCAGTCAATTGGGGTAAGCAATATTCCTTAGATTATCCTATCATTTTACATTACTTTATGCTGGTTTGCATGGGAAACAATGGCTTCTATAACCCAATTAATCCCAAATCATAAATGCGATAACATATCAACAAAAGTCTTCTATGTGAACAGCTCCACTTTCAAAATCCCAAACTTGAAAATTGGTATTGCATCAGAAGCTTAGCAGGTAGCTAAACTACAGTCTTCTATTTCCTAGCACTTTCTCAGTGTTGTAGGAAAGTGTACTGTTGTTTATCTAATCCTTCATTTGTCTACATATTTAATTTCCAACACAGGACAAAACAATACACTCATAATTGTGCTTCTTTTCCTTTTTGTTTCCCTTAATCTTTTTGATTCCCTGTAGTTCAGTGCACACTTTTAAAGTAAAATTTGAAAATTTTACATATTTTTAAATCACTGGTAAATAGGAATGGCATAATGATTTGACCTGAGATGAATCCATAACCTTGTCTGATAATCACATAATTCCATCTGCTCAGCTGTGACTTGCAAGTTTCATTCATTTGGAACTGCTTTATAGAAGTATAACATAATTGTGACTAAGAATCTGGCAGCAGATAAACCTAATTTTGGTTTGAGAGTATGTATTTGTGCCCTCTAGTGGCATTTTCAAGATATTTCTCCAGTAGATGTGAAGCCTACAATAATACATTCCTGTATGGTTTAAATATTTTATAAAATGTGAAATTAATATGAGAAAAACAACCTAATTCATTTAACAAACAAACAAAACTATTGGCTAATTGAAATAAACTTTAAGGGCCTGATTTTCAGAGATGCTGAACTCCTACAAATCCTAGTGAGCTAGGTCCTAGGTGTATGCTGGCACTGCAAACATTGTAGCTGAAGATATGGCCAGACATGTTTGAACTGGAAGTTTGTTCATTGAGAAAAGTACAAATTAAAATATCCTGAATATATAAACTAGTAAAGTTTTAGTTCATTGTCATTTGAAAGCATCAAATCAACCTTTTTCAAAAAGACAAATGTTTCACATAAGCTTTAATTTTTTTGCAAGACTGCTGCCATATTCTGAAAGTATTTGGCGTTGTAAATGTGGTTTAAACTTCAAAATTCTCTTTATAATTTTTTTGACCTCTTGTGTGCCATTGGGTTGGGTTTTTAGAGGAATAGCTAAACAAAGGTTTAGGAGAAACATGTACTTTTTGAATACCACTTCTGTAAAAAAAAGTTACATAGTTACAGATATTAACTGCATAAAAACATAAAACCAAAAATGTGCAGATTTAGAAAAAATTGTTGTAATACATCTTCATTATTCCTTCCTTATTGCTTTTCTTTTTGAGGTACTGTTTTGGGGCAAACATGTTAACTGTACATCTAGGGATATAAAATCACAAAAATTGAAAACTCACATGTTAGCTATCAGTGTTTAACTTACTGTAAAGCTGATTGTTTTCAATGGTTTACCATAATAAGACTATTTGGTTAACCAAACAAAGTATAAATTAAATCCTAAACTAACAGCATGCCTTTTTAGATATGTCACACATCATCATGTGTTTCTAATTCATATCACAAAAAAGTTGAAAATTAATGGCTGTGGCTAGTGGAATGTGTTTTGGGCTTCTGGTTTTAAAATTATTTTTTCAGTGATTTTCAAGTGAAGTTAGTACTATGAAAACTGCTTCATTGACAGCCCCAGAGGAGTCTTCCACTTATGCAGAAAATAAGCATGATTTCTTTGTTTTATTTTGTATATTGAGATTTATATACAAAAGCACCTTTCCTAAGCTTTGGGTGATTTTAACAATTTCTTTAAAATGCACAATTCAAACACAAATTTATAAGAACAAACCCAGCCCACATGAGCAGAAGAATCAGCTGACTAGAACTTCCAAAAATATAAAGAAATACCCCACTCTAAGAACCCCAGGTACCCAAACCCCTCAGCCATTCTCAGAAATTTGAGCAAACCGACTGAAAATGTGGTTGACCTGCCTCCAAATTCCTATACTATACTAGAGGGAGGTGAGTTCCAGGGGGTGCAAAGGTAGGGAAAATAGGTTAATATGTCCAGAACTAATACATTTATTTGGAGGGACTTAAGAGAACAGTGAATGTGTGTTTTCTGTTAAACAAGCTTTGGGAAAGACCTATGATGCGCCTCAGACAGGGCAGTTAATAGGGGAGGCGTGCAGATTCTCCAGGGGGCTCGATCACTAGTGCCTATAGCAGTACAAAGCAGTTCATGTTCCACTCCACATGGCGCAGGAGCATAGGTAGTATTACAGCTTGTCCCAGGTGGCCTGGGTCCCCATGAATCTGTGCTTCGCAACAGCTGCTGTTTTGGCAGCATTGTCTGAACAGGCTCTAAGAAAAGTGCAGAAGAACCACTGCTCTTTATCTTGGTCCAGTCACCGACTAGCAACAATACTAGCGCCCATGTTCCTGAGCAGTCTTGGGGGATAATTTCTAAGGACATCGTAGTACGGATCCCATGTCTGTTCAGTTTTGGGATTTTTTTTTCTTTTCTTTTTTTTTTTTTTACCAGCTCTGTAGCTGATCAAAAAAAATTACATTTTACATGAAAAGGTGCTCTTCTTTTTGACACCTCTCCTCTATAAACTACCTATTTTTAATTGATCAACAAAAGCCATGAGTTGTTGGTTACTACTGACCTGAAGTGGGTTTGAGCTCTAACCTACAAGTGAAAGGTTCTGTATCCAGTTGCTAATTTCTTGATCCACATGACTGCCCTACGTGGCCTACATTCTTCCATGTCCATAATTATCAATCTAAGACAGCACGTTTTCTGCTTTGAATGTTAGCTACAGGCAAAAGAATGGGTTTCATAAATAAAAATGCAGACTTCAATACTCAACCACAATATTTATTCAAAATAATTTTTTATATAGACAGTTATTTATATAACAGTGGAAGTGTCTCCAATCTTTTTTCAGCCCTATGGAACAAAGAATTGGCTCAGATCCATAAGCTTGCTCCAGGATTTGTGAATAACAGACTAATTAGTTAGTAGTTATAACTGTAAATTCTCAAGGTCTTGGTTAATATCCACTGCTAAACCGTAGGTACCCTCACCCACACACATGTACAAATAAATGTATTCTGTGGCAAGGAGGAAAGCAAAACCAGAGACAAAGCCCTGGTGGGCAGGGCATGCCATCTTTCTCACTCCATGAAAATCTGTGTTGTCAAGGGCCGTTGGTCATAGATTCACCACTAATACCCATGCCTCTTCCCAAACCCACCCTGACTCAAATTCCAGCTGGAGGTTAGAACCGATGGAGACCCATACAGAATATACGTCACTGGTATACAAAGTCAAAGCTTCTTTGCAGATTCCTTTCATCCTGACATTTCCTAGCCCCTTCACAGAAGAGCCATGCTAACTCTACTTGCTAATGAACCATCCATACCCAAAGAGGGAATCGTATTTGCCCCAGCTGATGTACATCAAATAATCTCTGTGTGCCACTCATATTGATTTGAATGTGAATTGAGGTCTAATATTTCAGGTATATTTCCTTTATTATTCCTATGAAATTAAATGTTTTCTGTGCAATGTATGAAAAAAGATGACCACATTAATGTCAGTGTGAGTGGATTATAAGAACGGCCATACTGGGTCAAACCAATAGTCCACCTAGCCCAGTATCCTGTCCTCTGACATCAACCAGTGCCAGACGCTTCAGAGGCAATGAACAGAACAGGACAATTATCAAGTGATCCATCCCCTGTCATCTAGTCCCAGCTTCTGGAAGTCAGAGGTTTAAGGACTTCCAGAGCATGGGGCTGCATCCTTGACCATCTTGACTAATAACCTTTGATGGATCTGTCCTCAATAGACTTAGTTAATTCTTTTTGAACCTGGTTAGACTTTAGGCCTTCACAGCATTCCCTGTCAATGAGTTCCATGGGTTGACTGCATGTTGTGTGAAGACGTACTTCTTTATGGTTGTTTTAAACCTGCTGCCTATTAATTTTATTGGGTGACTACTGGATCTTGTGTTATGTGGGGGGGTGAACAGCACTTCCTTTTTTTCATTTTCTCCATAGCAGTCACAATTTTATAGATTCTGTTATATGCTCCCTTAGTCTCTTTTCGAAATTGAACAGTCACAGTCTTTTTAATCTCTCCTCATATGGAAGATATTCCACTCATTTTTGTTACACTTATCTATACTTTTGACAATTTTAATGTCTTTTTTTAGATGGGTCGACCACAACTGCATGCAGCATTCAAGGTACTATGAATTTATATAGTCGCATTTTATTTTCTGCCTTATTATCTGTCCCTTTTGTAATGGTTTCTAACACTGTTAGCTTTTTTGACTGCCACTAGACACTGAGCAGATGTTTTCAGAGAACAATAACAATGTTACAACAGTAACAGCTAACTAAAACCCTATCATTTTGTGTGTATATTTGGGATTATGTTTTTCAGTGTGCATTACTTTGCATTTATCAACACAGAAATTCATCTGCAATTGTTTTGATCAGTCACCCAGTTTTGTGAGATCCATTTGTAATGCTTTGCAGTCAGCTTTGAACTTAACTATCATGAATAGTTTTGTATTGTCTACAAACTTTGCCACCTCGCTGTTTACTCCTTTTCCCAGATCATTTATGAATATGTTGATGAGCACAGGTTCCAATACAGATCCTTGGAGTACTGCTCTATTTATCTCTCTCTGACCACTTATTCCTACCCTTTACTTTGTATCTTTTAACCGTTACTAATCCATGAGAGGACCTTCCCTCTTATCCCATGGCTGCTTACAAGCCATTGGTGAATGACCTTGTCAAAGGTTTTCTGAAAATCCAAGGACACTATATTGACTGATTTCAGTGTGGTAGCCGTGTTAGTCTGTATCAGCAAAAACAATGAGGAGTACTTGTGGCACCTTATAGACTAACAGATTTAGTTCACCCATGTCCACATGTTTGTTGACACCCTCAAAGAATTCTAATAGATTGGTGAGGCATGGTTTCCCTTTACAAAAGCCTTAATGACTCTTCGTCAACATGCTGTGTTTATCTGTGTGCCTGATAATTCCGCTCTTTTCTATAGTTTTAACCAATTTTCTGATATTATCTGACAAATAATTAATGTTTAATAATTGTATAAAATTCTTTAAAATTAAATCATTTTCTTTTGTCCTTTGGATTTTCTACATTAAACCTCATTTATGTTTCAGGGAGGTTGTTGTGTTGTTCAAAAGGCAAAGATATTAGCCTGGGTCTATATAATGCATTTTATATGAAGGTAAAATAAGCATTTGTGTAAAATAGACATTCATATTTGCTCCATTAACATGTAAAGGCAAAACCAGGTATTAGAATCCCATTAATAATTTGGATTTAATAGTGAAAAGCACCTGTGTCCTACCCTTTTATAACGAAGAAATCAGATCTGTCCTTCATATAGCTGCAGTCTCCCACCTTACATTCTAACTCTTACTCACACTTGCAATATATACCCGTGCATAGTGGGCTAGCATCACTTATAATGAGCCACATCAACTTATGACTCACAAAGTTTTGGCTAATGAAATCTAAAGAGGCAAGTTTTCACACTGGTTCCTGAACCTCTGTACCAAGAATAACACATATCAGATTGCAGTAATGCCAGCTGAATTTCTCAAGAGTTGTACTCATCCTACCTGTCTTTCAGAAACAGGGTGACCAGATGGGACAATCCTGATATTTGGAGCTTTTCTTATATAGGCTTCTATTATCCCCATCCTGTCCCAATTTTTCATACTTTCTATCTGGTCACCCTGTTCAGAAACTTGCTGCCTCTGGAGACTGTAATATATAATATAGTACAGTGTATGTAAAGAGATACAGATCAGTGTGTTTCATCAAATCATATAAGAAAATTTCACTGATATACTTGCCTTACGCTGGATTGAAGAATTATATTCCTTTGTTTTAAAAGTGTCCCAATCTCTACAGAGCTATATATCAAGGGTCTGTATCAAAGGTAGTCCCAAATCAAATCTCCAGGTCCCAACACCCCATATGTTGAATAATTTCAGATTCAGAGCCAAGTTTTGTATCCACAGCCACCTCTAGTCTAAAACATTTATTAAACTGCCAGCCTACTACCCCAGGCAAAGCCCAAACCTCTCCTAAGGGGTACAATTTTAAATCCATAGGAAAATGAAAAAAATCAGGAATATATTTTTATTTCTTGTTGGATTTTTTTCATCAAGGTCTCAGCAAAAGTAGAATATTTCACTGAGTAAGTAGAAACGATCACGTCTGAAATTAACAAACTGTTCTTTCCACACATTTAAAACATACTTCCAAAATGCAACAGAGTACCCCTTTTGCCTTCAGAATGTATTTGGGAGTGCATGAGGGAAGGAATTGTACACTTCACTGCACTTTTTAAAACATTTGCATCAATGAGCCCTGAAATATGCTAGGGGGAGAGTACAGTAGCAAATTTTGACAAACTGTTCTAAATGAATGCAGGGTAGATGAAAGCAATCATTGCTGGAGCACTTTGTTCTGTCTTTGTTGTCTAACAATAGCCATCCATTATTAAATATTGTGACAATTAGTGATAAAAGTGTTTGATATAATTTCAGTAGAGAAGTCAAATCATTTGAAGTATAAATGTGCCAAAATGAGACAAAATACTGTTTTGCCTTTCACTAGAGTTATAGTAGATGTAGCATAAGTAACACCCCCCCCAAATATTCCCTCACTTTTAAAACCTTTGAAGTTATATGTTTGAGGACTCTAACTTCAGCCTGTTTTATGCTTCTTAATTGGAACCATGCCTCAGAATATAATAAGAATTACATACTAAGAAAGAGATTTTTGAGATATATATAATAAAAAATGGAAATTCAGTTTTGGCCAGTAGGTGGTGCTTTTGTATAAAACATTCTACAAAGGCAAGTGGCATCGTTTCTCCCTTATTTTAGAATAATGAACATTTTTCCTATTTTCTCTCGCTCCCACACATTACAGCTTCCCACTGCCTCTCACCTGCGCGCACAAATATACAAACAAAAAATCAAGTTAGAATAAGCATTTAGCATACTTTCTTTCTTTCTTTCTTTCTTCTCTTAACAATAACACAGTAAGAACTATAACTTTTGTTGGTATTTATGACACTCTTTGTTTGAATTGGGTGTGCCCACATGCAAAGCAATGTATTCCCCTGACATCCTCAATTACATTTCAACTAAAAGTCTCTGGTAGCTTATGGATCAAAAGACACAAATAATATTTTGAATTTAGGATTCTTAAATCTGTAGCATAGATTAATACATCAAATCCTAACCTGCCTAAGAAGTTAAAAAATGTACATCTTGTATATTGCTACTCATCAGTGTGAATGATGGTGATGCTTTTGTGGATCTGAACTAATCTGATTGAGCTCAACAGAAACTCCTTGCTTCCCCTGTCACATATGCGTACACATATGCGTATGGATCAGTAACTGGTTAAGACAGCAGACAAATGGTAGAAATAAATGGTCGGTTTTCACAGTGGAGAGAGGTAAATAGTGGTGTCCCCCAAGGATCTGTACTGAGTCCAGTGCTGTTCAACATATTCATAAATGATCTAGAAAAAGAGGTAAACAGCGTGGCAAAATTTGCAGACGATACAAAACTACTCAAGACAATTAAGTCCAAAGCTGACTGCGAAGAGTTACAAAGAGATCACACAAAACAGTGACTGGGCAACAAAATAGAAGATGAAATTCAGTGTTGATGAACGCAAAAGAAATTCACATTGGAAAACATAATCCTAATTATACATAATCCTAAAATGATGGTGTTTAAATTAGCTGTTATCATTCAGAAAGCATCATCATGGATTATTCTCTGAAAACATCCACTCCATGTGCAGCAGCAGTCATAAAAGCTAACAGAATAGAAACCATAAAGAAAGGGATAGATAATAAGACAGAAAGTGTCATAATGCCTCTATATAAATCCATTTTATTCCCACACCTTCAGTACTGCATGCAGTTCTAGTCGACCCATCTCAAAAAAGATATATTATAGTTGGAAAAAGTACAGCGAAGGGCACCAAAAATTAGCTTCCACATCAGGAGAGATTAAAAAACCTGAGACTGTGCACCTTAGAAAAGAGAAAGTAAGGAGGATATGATAGACATCTATAAAATCACGACTGGTGTGGAGAAAGTGAATAGCAAAGTGTTATTTACCCCTTCGTATTACAAGAACCTGGGATCATTCAATGAAATTAATAGGCAGATTTAAAACAAGTGTAAAGAAGTACTTCTTTACACAATGCACAGTGAATCTGTGGAACTTGTTAACAGAAGATGTTGTGAAGGCCAGAAGTATAATTGGGTGAAAAAAAGAATTAGCTAAATTCGTGGAGGATAGGTCCATTAATGGTGATTAGCCAAGATGGGCAGAGATGCAATCCCATGCTCTGGGTATCCCTAAACCTCTGACTACCAGACACTGGGACTGGATGACAAGATGGATCACTTGATAATTGCCCTGTTCTGTTCATTCCCTCTGAAGCATCTGGCACTGACCACTGCCATAAGACAGGACACTTGGCTAGATGGACCATTAGTCTGACCCTGTAATGCCATTCTTATGTTTGAATGTTCATCAGTTATTAAAAAACTCTAGTAGTTTCAACAGTGCAAAGGCTCAGCATCTGAAATGTATCAAGCACTTACAAAAAAAAATAGAATTTCTTGATAGGGTATACCTTAGAGCCATTCAAGAGGGTCATGTCTGTTGTGATGCCTCTTTCACTGGGTCTCAATATTTCTTAGAGAATATTACTCACATTCCTGGCATGCACTGTTATCCATAAGAGTCTTTGAACTGATGTTTTGGGCAACTGTTTGTACGTTTCTGGGGGCTCCATGTGTCCTTAGTCTGTAACTAGGTTTCCTTTCCTCCTACAGAGCTTGCACTAGCACTCATTTATCTCAGAGTACAAATCTCTCCCTGCCTTCTACTCAAAGCCTCAACATCAAGTCAGAACCTGTTTCTCCTCCTAGAGACCGTACCACCACACCCTCGAGATACCCACAGCACACGCGCCACGAGGCGGGGAGATCTCCTGTTGACAGCTTGAGCAGCTGTAGCAGCTCATATGATGGAAGCGACCGAGAGGATCATCGGAACGAATTCCACTCCCCCATTGGACTCACCAGACCTTCGCCGGACGAAAGGGAAAGCCCCTCTGTCAAGCGCATGCGGCTCTCTGAAGGATGGGCAACATGATAACGTTATTACCTATTAGTTTTTTTCTTGCAGTGTGTGTGTGCTATACCTTAATGGGGGTGGGGGGGGGTCGATATGCATTATATGTGCCGTGTGTGGAAAAAAAAAAGTCAGGTACTCTGTTTTGTAAAAGTACTTTTAAATTGCCTCAGTGATACAGTATAAAGATAAACAGAAATGCTGAGATAAGCTTAGCACTTGAGTTGTACAACAGAACACTTGTACAAAATAGATTTTAAGGCTAACTTCTTTTCACTGTTGTGCTCCCTTGCAAAATATATGTTACAATAGATAGTGTCATGTTGCAGGTTCAACGTTATTTACATGTAAATAGACAAAAGGAAACATTTGCCAGAAAGTGGCAGACTTTACTGAGAGAGAAAGCAGCTGTTATGCAACATATAGAAAATGTACAGATGTTTTGACAGACCCAGCAATGGGTGGCCATGAAGAAATGTTAAAAAGAGTCTGGGTCACCTACCATACCTAAAATGCTCACAAACATGCAGGCATATCATTGGAGTATGGCACTCAGTTAAAAGGATCAAAGACATGTAAAAGAGGACCATACTTGTAAAAATGTTGTGTTTGAGGGCTAACATATTTAATTTTTAAAATTCTGGGTCTGCATTACTTATTAAATAAAAAATAGAAAAATATGTACATTACATTTTGCTTATTTTCATATTAAAAAGTAAGACAGAGTTTGCAAAGCATTTGTGGCTTTTTGTAGTTTCCTTAAGCCAAAATGTGTGTTTTTTTCCTTGATAGCTTCGCTAATATTTTAAACAGTCCTGAAGAAAACAGAGGACTTTTTGTATAGAAAGCACTACCCTAAGCCATGAAGAACTCCATGCTTTGCTAACCAAGATAACTGTTTTCTCTTTGCAGAAGTTTTGTTTTTGAAATGTGTATTTCTAATTATATAAAATATTAAGAATCTTTTAAAAAATCTGTGAAATTAACATGCTTGTGTATAGCTTTCTAATATATATAATTATGGTAATAGCAAAAGTTTTTGTTATCTTAATAGTGGGGGGGTTATATTTGTGCAGTTGCACATTTAAGTAACTATTTTCTTTTGGTTTTCTTTTACTCTGCATACATTTTACAGATTTAAAGTCAGCAGTCAAAAAACTAATCTGTAAAAGGTTAGAATTTACCCAAGATGTAAAACCTAAATCATTTTAATACAACATTTACAAATCATTGTATATACTGATTAGTTCTTTCATGCTGTTTTGTGCATTGTAACAAGTTCAGGGCCCTAATATTACTTATGTCCTGCGTATCTCGTAATTTCCACAATTAAATGACAAAGTGGCATAACTTGGCCCTTTCTCATAAATTAAATGAAGCTGATATTCTGTCTGCTAGAATTGGATGTGCATCTCTTAAGGCTGCCAGGTAATTAAGTGGAGGTGAAGAGCTCCGCAAGTAGTGGAGAAAGAAGTCGAAAGTGAGGAGTTGGCACATAAACACAAGTTATAGAATTTTAAAAATCTTAGAGAGATTTGGGTGGTCAATAAAAGAAGCATTCAAAAGCAGATTTATCTTGTACAACCAATACTTAGCCAACAGGTCACCATCATTCTCGCAGCCCTTATTGGTCACATTATCACACAGAGGGAATATTGTTGAACAATGTCTCCTGTGTATTTCACCCAAACAAGTTTTGCATGGAGCATCCTCCATTTTCTCCTACCACATATTTTTCTTTAATTAAAATCTTGTAGACAGAAAGAATATCCCATTCATTTTAGTTCCTCTTTGTCACTCATGTACTATTACAGGAAAATGGTGGAATACAGAATTTTTAGTTCAGCATTTATGTTGGGTGGGATTTTGGGCTTTTTTTTTTTTTTTGCGCAATTCCCCCTTAAGATTTTAGTGCCATTTTACAACTGATAATGTTTCTTCTTTTCAAGAGTAGTTCTGTCTCCCACCTAGATGCATTGACACAGTATGGAATCTAGCTGCAATAGCTGTCTAAGTATTAACACGGAGAGGTTATGTTACGGGAAACATACCTTCTGTTTCCCATCTATACATGCAGTTGCTGTGCACTGCTCATTGATAAAATTTACCTCTCTGTGGTAGCAAATGGTGTATAGTGTGCATTGTGCATCATGACTTGGGCTCTTCCTTTATATGCAACCTGACTACAAGTGCACATTGGTCATGCAGAGGCTAGTGCATTGCTACGTATTTTGGATGCTCTCTAAGCAGAACATGTTGCTGCTGCAGCCATCCTGTCTAGTAGAACAATCTGTGGAATCAGAAAAAAGATACGTATGCATAACAAAAAGTGAGACTAGCGCCCATAATCAGTTTTTTAAAACACAAAGCTCTTTTTCAAAGTACATTTCTTCACCTTAAAATGAATCTATTCTCAGTCTGAAATTTTTAAACTTTAATGTGTCTAAAATATGCAAATATATCACAAATGTACCTTGTCATTTAAAAAAACTGAGGTTTATGAGTATTGTTAGTAGTAACTTGTCAATGGGGGCAGGGGAGTCAGTCTATTGAAATATGAAGAATAGCCATATTAATAGTTTACCTTACAATTTGCCTCAGCAACACAAGAAAAAGGAAATTTGAGATTCTAAGACAGTAGTGGTATAACATACATTACCTTAAGTAACTAGCAGAAAGTAGCATGAAAGGTATTGCCGTGGCAATTTTTAGCAGTTCTAACCATGGTTTTATACAAACACAAATCGAATCACATGAATATGGATGCCAGTCATCCCTTTTGTTCCTGCTACTGAGCTCAACAAAAGTATAGTGGCAAGATAGTGGGGGATAATACATATTTGTGAACTGATCTAATTAACAGAAGCACAACTTTGATTGTGAAGTAACTTTCTGTAAACTATAACTGTCTACTTTTACCTGTTCCTTTATCTGTAACTTACCATGTATTGTGTTGCAAAGGTAATTTGGGTTTATTGTGTGAGTTCTTTGTATTTAAGGAGTTTGGGGCAGAGCCCTAAAAGAGTATTAACATTTACTTTACATTAATCCATGCTATGTAATGTTTTAGGCAACATTCTTAATTGCAAGTTCAAATACCTTAAGTGGCATTTTGTACATCTCCAAATATTGTTGTAGCTAAACAAATCCTTCTTTAAAAAGGTTTTTTTTAGTTAGCCCAGTTGCTGGCAACAATGATATGATATACACAGTTGCACAATCTGTATATCGTAGGCATTGTTGCCTTTCACAATGGAGCTGTTATCATTTCACTGTTTTTCAAAAGTTGTGTTTTATAACAAAATGGCTTATATTTTTCCCAAAAGTGGAATTTAATCGTTTTTAATGAATAATATAAAAATATTTGTTCTCAGATCTTTTTCAGGTAAAGCTAAAGTAAGAATAAAACAATTCAATATACTGTTTTCAAGAATGTCAATCCTTTTTGTATTGTATGTATTATCCTATATACCCATCTTTTAACTATGGACGTACCAATGCTGTTTTGTTTTCTTTTTCCTCTTCTTCTCTTAGAAAGTAAACGCTTTGTAATTTTTAAAAGCCACTTGAAACCTCAATAAAGGCTGTTGCCTAAACATGGCATACTTCATCTGTTCCTGTTTATGCCATCTGCTGTGATGTCGTCACTTATATGACATTAATTTCCTGCCAGTGCAGATCTCTTGAAGGACTGATGGAACATTGGTGTCTGTTAGAATGCTTCGGACTGTAGATGTAATCAAAGGCTTTTGTTAATATATTTTACCAAAGATGTGGAGCAATCCAAGCTTAGAGCCACACCTTCTGCTCAAAATTCTCCATTTGATTATTTTCGTAATCAGGTGTTGCATTTTCCCTTCCCTGCTCATACCTCAGACTGATCCATACCTCAGTTTGATTCAAAGAGGTCAGTTCAACGACAAATAAAAAATGCAGTACCTGTGTCCTTTGTGGAGTAAATAATGTAAAACCTGAGTTACCTTAGGCATTATACTTGGATTGCTTCAGATGGTTTGTTGTATTCTTTTTATTTCCTGCTTCTTCTTTTTCTGGGGATTTGTTTCCATTAAACAATGGTAATTAAAAAGTAAGCTTGTAAATGGGGGGCCTATACAAGCATTTGCAACAAGTATTAAAATAGAGGCTCACAGCGGCATAAGCTGGACTTTGTCGCCACTAGATGACAAGATGTTATAACTAAGTTAAACTACATCTGTGTATCTCAAGGGACTTAATTCAGCTGTCTGTAGTGAACAAAAATGGGAAAAATTTCACAAGTTTCTCCTGCTGGAAATAAGGTATAATTTGTATTTTGCAGACAAATCAGTAAAGTTACTGGCTTTCTTAGTGATACCGTGTCTGTGGTGCATTTTTTAGTAATTACATAATGTTTTGTTGTTTAATTATATGCCATTGTAGTACTTTTAAAAGCAACACTGCAACAAACAAGTGCAGCTGTTGTCAGTGGTCTCTATATTTGATTCCTACATGGGGTAAATTGTTAATTACAAATCTATATGCTTATAGGGGCCTCTTCACCACAGTATCTCAGGGCTTCACGAATGTGAAATTATCACCCCCTCCCGCGCCCCCGCCCCCCGCCTTTACAGACAGGAATCTGAAGCAGAGAGAGATTACAAAACAGATTCTGATACCTGTACTCATTTGGGGTGAAATCCTGTCCCATTGAAGTCAGCATGACCTGGAGTTCACCCACTGAATATAATTCCTTACTCTGCATTGGTCCTTTTGATTTCAGTGGGACCGCTCATGGAGTTGGTGCTATTTAGTGTTTATAAGGTTATCTGAATTTGGCCCCCTAAATGACTTGCCAAAGATCAAATCACTCAGGTCTCTTGAGTGCTAGCCCAGTGTTTTAGCGACAAGACCATCCTCTACATGAAGTGCACTTTTTTTGCTTAACATATTCCCTGGGTGACATTCTTTTAACAGTTGTGGCAGGCAGAAGGAAGAGTAACCTATTTATTGCTGCGGGATCCTTTTCACATTACACTTTTATTTTGGAGTCTGTTCAGGAAGATATACTTTAGTGTTCAAGATAGACAAATTATTAATAGTTTAAGGGGCTTGGTGAATGTGACAATTTCAAAAATAACATTAGAAGACCTAGATTCTAAATATATTGGTGAAAGAAAACAGCCATGCCATTAGTTACTGTTACATGTAGTCAGCTGCTCCCGCACTCCTACACACGGTGTAGGACTTGCTCAGTGACTGCCTCAAGGAGCAGCACTGGGGAGCCAGCCAGGATAGGAGCAGCAGCAAGCCCTGGGGTGTACCGTGTGAAAAATTCTGGGGCTGCCCATGCATTAAGTGACACAATTGCTTTTTTAACAGAAATGTTTCTAGAGTTTGGCCCCAACATAAACATTTGTTGCTAAAGTTAAAGGGTATTATTTGTGTTGTCTCATGCATGTGTGTTGCTCATACTCAACTAAAGTACTACTTTACCTGCAGGGCTAATAAGACTTCTGCACAGTTCCTCTGGGCATGTAACAGTAGATGTAATATTTTTGTAATCGTTGCACAGAGAGGTCAGATTTATGACCTCTTACTCCTGTAGTCAGATTCCTATACATTTGATTGATAATGAAATATTATCAATGGGTAGAAAAGAAAGAAGGCTGTTATTTAAAAAAACAGATTTCTTTTTTTTTTTCACCCCAAGAGTACAAAAACTGTGATTCACTTGCTTTAAATTTCAGGGATTAAAAAAATAAGATTATAAAATCTGCATCTTGAGAAGGAATTAGAAAAATCACTTAACTCCTCTCACTAAGCCCCTCATCTTACATTCATAGTGGAACCATGCCTTTGCATGACAACTCCAAAGTAAAGGGATGGAATAACTTACCTTTAATATCCAAGCACTCATTCACTCAGGTTTTTTCAGTAGCACCCATCATCATAGCATCTAGGTGCAGTTCTAACTAGCACTATTTGCCTCACAATACATACCTAGAAAAGTTAAATCATATCAAGTTCATAAAAACTGCTGAAAATAATCTCTGTACTTTTCCTGGCAATATTTTCTATTGTTTTTCATCCTTAAGAATCTTAAAGAATACTACAAAAAAAATTAGCCCAGTCCTAAAGTTCTAGTCCCATTGGCTTTCCAAGAAGCACAGTGGATCCCACTAAAATTTACCTCTGGGGATGAACATGGCAGCTGTTTAACAGTCCATAGAACTGTACACTGGAGTTAGGCCAGGACACCAGGACTAATTAACTTTATGGAATTAGGATTATGGAATCTCTAATGACCACAAGTTATTTAAGTTCCCAGGAGCTTGGTTTTACATCCTTCACAAAACTCTCCCTACTCAACACTCACCAGACCACAGTGTTTGGGTCCAATCATGATAGACTTTGTGCTTTTAGGGTATGTCTACACTTCAGTTAGACACCCTCAGCTGGTCTGTGCCAGTTGATGTGGTCTCATATGCCTTGGCTCACTGTCTGTTTAATTGCACTGTAAACCGGACTTTGGCTGGAATGTCGGCCCTAGGACCCTGCAAGGTGGGAGGGTTCCAGAGCTTGGGCTGCAGCCCGAACCTGGATGTCTACACGGCAAACAGCCAGGCGTGGCCTCACCCATGCTCTGCCTCCCAGCTACTCCCCCCCACTTCCCACTCTGAGTGCGGCAGCTCCAGTCCCCCTGTGCGGTGGCCCCAGCTCGGGGGGCTGTGGCCATGCGCTGCCTGCCCTCCCGGAGCTCTGTGGCTGGGCGGGGGGGCACTGCAACTGTTCTACTGGCCCTTCTACTGCTCTGGGGCTGGGGCTGTGATGCTAGCCCTCCTGGCGCTCCAGGGCTGGGGAAGCTGCAGCCATACGCCGCCAGCCCTCCCAGGGCTCTAGGAACTAGCCTGGGGTGGGGGCCAATGGACACTGGGGAGGAGGGCTCTGGGCTTCAGAGGGGGGTGCAGAAGGGTTGGGGCAGTGGGCGGAAGGGGTGGGGTGGGACAAGGCTAGGGACTCGCCTCCCGCAGCCAGCGGTTCACGTGCCACCCATGCCAATGAGCTCAAGTCAGGTGACACGGGCCAGCTACAGGTATTTAACTGCAATGTAGACATATCCCTAGATGTCCAGGATTCCCCTCTGGCACATGTAAGGTTGCCAACTGTCTAATTCCACAAACCCAAACACCCTTGCCCGAGGCCACGCCCCTGTCCCACTCCTCCAAGGCGCTGCCCCCATTCACTCCATTACCCCTCTCCCCGTCTCTCACTTTCTCACACCTTCACTCATTTCACTGGACTGAGGCAGAGGGTGGTCTGGGGGTGGGGTTGAGAGGTTCAGAGTGTAGGAGCGAACTCCGAGCTGAGCCTGCGCAGGGGGTTGGGGTGCAGGAGGGGGTGCACGGTGCAGGTTCTGGGAGGGAGTTTGGGTGTGAGAGGGTACTCAGGGCTGAGGCAGGGTTTTGGAGTGTGGGAGGGAGTTTGGGGTGCAGGCTCTGACCAGGTAGTGCTTACCTCGGTTAGCTCCCAGAAGCAACTGGCACATCTCTCTGGCTCCTAGGTGCAGGGGCAGCCAGGTGGTTCTGCATGCTGCCCCTGCCTGCGGGCACCACTCCATCCCAATAGGCACTGAGATTCTTATCTGCCATGGGGGTGCTCCCCACCAGCTCCACACAGGCCCTGCCCTGCCCCCACCTCCATCCCTTCCCCCAATGCCCCACACTCTCCCTGCTTTTCCCCACCTGGCTCCAGCTGCCCAGCTCTGAAGGCATTGCTGTTGCCAGCAGCAGCACAGAAGTAAGAATAGCAATACCACAACACTCCCTACAATAACTTTGCAAATCCCCCCCCCAACAAATTATAGAACCCCTACAATTACAACACCATGGCATTTCAGATTTAAATAACTGAAATCATGAAATTTACTATTTTTAAAATCCTATGACCATGAAATTGACAAAAATGGACTGTGTATTTAGTAGGGCCCTAGACATAAGAATACAAACAGTTCATAAAATCAAACTGGAATGTATAAGCTGTACTTATAATCCCCAGATCATCACAACATCTTGTCCAGAAGATGGCATTTCTAAGTGTAACCCTGACAGACCCTGGTCATCAGCGGGCAGGATTGAACCGGGGACCTCTGGAGCTTAAAGCATAAGCCTCTACCACATGAGCTAAAAGGCAACTGGCTATAGAGCAGATTTATTGAACTCTATTTAAGTGGTCTTGGTGCCACTAGAGGGGACAGAACAGCATACTCAGAAGGTGGGTGGGTGGTATACTTCCCCTAGCTGAGGAAGTATGCCCCAAGTTTCAGAGACTACAACTTGAAATCCTAAATGAGCCCCCACTTATAACACATACAGACCCTGGCTGTTGGTGGGTGGGATTGAACTGGGGACTATGAGAGCTTAGTGCATGAGCCTCTACAGCATAAGCTGAAAGCCAACTTGCTGTTAGCTAAGGTTGTAGAGCAGGCTAATTTTATCTCTCTTTTTAAGTGGTCTCGGTGCCACTAGATGGGACAGAACACCACAGCAAGGAGGTGTGTGGGTTACATAAGCAGCACAGTACTTTCCAACACGATGCTGGGATATTGGCTCAGCGCTGACTCATAAGGAAGAGTGCAAACCAGTGATTTGTCATCATCTCTTCTTGCAGGCCCCATGTTTTACTTGGGTGCTTCCCATACATACCCACTGCTGCTTAGTGTATCAGATCTGATCAAGATCATTGCCTGACATACTATAGGGGTGGTGGCAAAGTGGGTCAATTCTTTCTAGTAACTATTTTAAAATAATAGACCACATTCTGTCCTGAAATGAGTGGGGTAACACAAAGTATAAGAAAGGGCAGAATTTGGTCCAGATTATAAAATGGAAAATGGATTGAGTAAGCCATTCAGCATCAAGACAGGTGTAAGGCAGAGGTACAGCCTGTCTCCTTTTTTGTTTATGCTAGTCATCGACCATGGATTAAAACAATGAGATGGTGATACATATGGCCTAAAATGGAACAGTTCAAGGCTATATTTGATCTAGACTTTGCTGATGACATCACTCTTATCAGTGAAGATGCCAATGGACTACAAAAATGCACATACCAAGTAAAAGAAGTAATGGAGAAGATAGGTTTGAAATACAATGCAAAGAAAAATGTCATGTTAATGGGGACTACAGAGACAGAAATCAAAATTGAAGAAGAGAATTGGAGAAGGTGGACAATTTTATGTTCCTTGGAAATACCATCAGCCAAGATGGTACTAGTTCTGAGGCAATAAAAAGAAGAATCGGGAAGGCAAACGCTGCATTTGGAAGACTCAAAAAAAAATCTGGCAACTCAAAAACATCTCCCTCAAGAAAAAACTGAATGTGTACAAAACAAAATATTGCCATCACAACATATAGCAGTGAGACATGGCAACTTACCAAGAAAGAGATGCAGAAGCTGGATGGATTTCATCACAAATGTCTAAGAAGAATATTGGGAATAACATAGAAAGACAGGAAGGCGAATGAAGAAGTCAGAAAAATTACTGGACAAGGCACCCTTTCACAAATAATCTACCAAAGAAGACATCGGTCGCTGGGACATGTGCTGAAAATGGAAAAAGAATGCTTACCAAGTACCGCCCTTGAATGAAAGCCAGAAAATGCAAGAAGAAAGAGAGGAAGACTGTGAATAACATGAAAATGAACAGTCCTGAATGACATCAAGCACCTCAACATGAAATGGGAAGATTTGGAGAGAAGGGCAGTTGACAGGCAAAGATGGCAAATATAGGTCACCCAATGTGCAGCAAAGCATGGGATGGACTAAGGTCTAAGTGTCTAAGGTAATTTGTAATATCTCTATCCTGCACACAAAGATCTACCCATTCCTGACCCATTTGCGACAAAGGAAAATAGTCACATAAGAGGAACTGCATTCCCCACCAGTCCTAGTCCTAGACTGGGGAAGGCCAGACTAGAAGATGGAGGGCCTTAGTCCCCTGCTCAACCAAGACAAACCCAGGAACAATGCAGTTTACAATGACTGGTGTACTTAACCCCTTTACGCTGGTGTATTCAAAGTTTCTGCCATACGATGTAGTGCCTTGGCTCACGAAGTCCTGATTCCAAAAGGTAAGTGACGCTTAGCAGTTATAGTTCTCTTATCTACATGTCCTCGTGTGTCTCTTCAATGCCCCTGCCTGGAGCTTTCAATTTAGTTTTCATTAAAGTCTTTGTTATTCCTTGTCTGGCCAATGCTCTATCCATTGCTGTGGGGAGGGTGGAGTAAATTGGCTAATTTATTTGTTTCTCTGCATCTCCACTAGATGAAGTGGTCCGTTCCTTGGAACATAGAACTTGAAAGCGGCATGTTTGCATGACAAGCCCATTTGGTCAAAAGAAGCACAATCCCGCTGTCAGATAGATTGCATTTGATATGGCCGATCATTTTCTGTATCCGGAGGAGCTACTCAGCTGGCTTCATAGCCCAGTCATCACTGGTCTCACAGTGGATGTTTATTCCTTGGATTTACAGCTTCCTCTGATTCTAGTTTGTGAAGATGTGTCATCTCCTCAGGATTCAGAGGAGAAGGCAGTGAAAGGAAAACACTATAGAAGTACAGTATAGTTGCCAGCTGGAAGGGAGGATGCAGCGACCAGGTGAAAAATGGCCACCCTATAGATGATATTGTTTGTCTTTCCTAAACTACAGCTCAGGGATTCTCAGCAGCGGTTCATATAAGCTTGTTGGAAGTAGGATGCCAAAAACTCTTTTAAAAAAAATCTTCCCATATCAAATGAACAGGTGTCACATACATTGCTGTGTGCCAGAAAACACCCAAGAAGCAAAATGCTCTCTCCTGGCCTCTTTCAGCAATAAGAGCGAATGACACTCACCAGCCAGGCCAGCATAGTAGTTTTATGTTGCAATGCATTGGGAACTGCTGATGGACATTCTTTCATCAGGCACTTGGCTGGCTGGCTGCTAGACCAAGCCCTCAGTTCGTGCTATATCACACAGCTCGAGCTACTGAGATGAACTGGCAAAGTTCCATATAACATAGCCAAAGCTCCTCTCATTCAAAATAGTGCACACATACAGGGCTGATTCAGAGAGGCTGCAAAGCCTGCAGCTGCAGGGAGCTCCAAGATCAAAGAGCACACGCACACACACAGGAAGCCAGCCCAGAGCAAAAGCTCCCTCTGTACTACCTGCCCTGCAAAGGCTGAGCCTAGCCCCTGCAGGGCTGGAAGACAGAAGATAAATGAGGAATTCCTGCTGTCTTCAGCGGGGAGTTTGGGTGGTGGTAGGGGGTCAGTCAGGTCCAGTGGATTAAGGCCTGGCTATAAGATTAAGAAATTCCTTGCTCTTCAATGCAGAGCAGCCTGCAAGCTGGAATTTGAAAGTCCTCCAAGAGGGAGCACTTGTGCAGTTTTCAGGCATCCAGGGGCCCTGCTGAGTGTAGGGGAGAGTGTCCACGGAGTTGCTGAGAAAAAAGAGGCCTCCTGGAGCTAGAGCTGAAGCTGCCTAATGCCCAGTAAAGCTCCCACTTTGAGTCAAGATGCCCCACCTCTCTACCCCGTCTCTGAAACCGCTGCACCACCAGAGCCCCCTGCACTCCAGCGAGAACCTCTATCCTCAGTCTAACCTCATATCCTCTGACTCTCCGACCCAGACTCCCCCAGCCAAGCTGCGGTCTCTTTTAGTTTCCCCCAGGCAGATCTCCCCAGCTAGGCACCTTTAACTGGGCCTGCACATTCCAGGGAGATGGCCTGAGCCGTCATTCAACAAAAGCAGTTTGTGAATATTCAGAAATCTTCATCCGCCTTTGACCTGCTTTTCTGAGTGCTTTGGTGTCACTTCTGTTCATTTGCCTGAGATTGTGGAAGTTGTCTTATATTATAAGTGTGGACCTCAACTATGTAGAAGCAGCTAACTAGCAGTAGCTGCTAAAGGAAACATAGGGAAACACAGGAAAGGCCTGTTGATGAGACAGGCAGTAGAGTGACTCAATACCAGAGGGACAAAACTGAAGAGATTTCAGACACTGCTGGTAAACTTCCTGAAACAAGTAATAAACAGTACAAGATTGTTAGAAGGTATGATCCCACCCAGCTCCTTATCATTTGGATTTACGTTAAGTGGTGAAGAAAGTGAACCATTGGGTCATCTGGTATGAACAGTTATTCAGTCATTCCATTAAACCTTCACTACTTGAATGTCACTGGTATAAACCACAGCAGTTTAAAAGACAAACCTCTCGAATTTTTAAAAAGAAAGCTAAATGTTTTAAAAACAGCTACAAAAATCTCTCAGTGGCATTAATGTGAAGGCCCTAGAAGCATCACACCATGTAAGCTTGAGCATTGCTGAAACTGGGAAACTTCATACAACTGGTGAGACTCTCATATTACCTGTTATCGATTCTTAGGGATAAAGCTGCAAAACAGCTTGATATCATTTCCTTAATGGTGTATCAAGAAGAATTCAAGCTATGTCTTCTCAAGAACAGAAAGAACTCACAGAACATATAAAACAGAGTAAATTATTTTCATTACAATTAGACAAAAGTACTAATATCACTAATTTTGCTGTTTCTTACATATGTAAGGTTTGAATCAGGAATGACAATTAAAGGAGATTTTTCTTTTTGTGAAGCTCTATCAAGACATAAAATGGCAGTGGAAATCTTTAACTAACTGAATGTGTTCATCACCACAAATAGTGTAGAGTGGAAAAACTGCATCAGTACATGCTTTGATGGCACACTGACAGTGACTGGGAAATTTGGTGGTGTTTGGCAAAAATTAAATAAGTTGTACCTAATATTAAGTTCACTCATTGCAGTATTCATTGTGAGGCACCAGTTATGCCCCCTTCCCCGTTCCCACCTCAAAAAAGGCACATCAATCTGTAAGTAATTCTGGATCAGGCCATAATGGTGGTAAATTTTATGAATGCATGGTTGTTTTCAGTTTTATGTAATGAAATAGGAAGTAATCATTAAAATCTTCTCTATACAGAAGTGAGATAGCTATCACATTGGAAGCTGTTGACTCATCTCTGAACTCCATTTTTCTTTAGTGATTTTAGTGATTTGCAGTGGAGTTATGGCTGTCAAGATTAGTCTACTGAGCTGATTTGTTCACATGTCTTAATGAACTGAATGCCAGTTTACAGGGACCAAACACTATGCTTTCTCATGACAAAACAAGGGCAATGATAGAGAAACTGCAGTTCATAGCACGAGAAGAAAGAAAGGGAAATTGCAAATCATTCCCAGTCTTGGAAAAATTCCTTATTGAAAATGAGTTGAAAATTCTTCCTGACCTCATTGCTAACATAAGAGAACATTGCCTGAATTTGGTCACCGAGTTTAATGAATACTTTCTCGCCAGTGTGACAAATGAGAATTGGATCAAGGACCCATTTTGAATAGAAGAAGACATCCTGCCAGATGGCTTCTTGGCAAAGAAAAGGGAAGAGTTGATTGAACTGTCATGTGATGGAGGACTCAAGCTTGAATTCAGCAAAGTGCAGCTCAGTGACATAGTTGAGAAAGAGAGAGGAGTTTAGTCTGATATCAGACAGAGCTTTGAAATTTTGTACATCCTTCAGTACTACATGTCCCTGTCAGACATTTTTTTTCTAACCTGATAGCCATTAAAAAACAAGTACTGGATGAATCTCAGTGCATAACCAGACCTTTGGCTGAAGTTCACCAATATCTCACCTGACATAAAGCAATTATTGGCCTGTAAAATTAGATTAATGATATTCTTCTCATTAATGGCACCTTCTTTGTTTTCTCTGAGAGCTAGTCAAAATGTTTTGCATTTTTCTTTATTTCTATTTTGTAAAAAAGTAAGCAAAGTGAACTTTGGTTTGCTTTCAACACTAATCCAGATAAGAATTAGCAGGAAATTCAGAATTCAATTAGACAAGTTAAAAAGTCAAACCATTGACGTAGTTTGGCAACATGTCAAAATATATCAAGACATTATTTATGATGTATTTAATTGTTTCTTGTGACACCAAAGACATAAATAATAATGGATACTTCGTTGTGTAACTTTTTGATTCACTGCCTAAATACCTGAGGTGTTTATAAAGGATGTTATAATCAAACATTGTAGGCTTTATTTTACTGTCAAGCATAGAAAAACTTAAGCCTATTGAAATCTAAAAAAAATGTAAACAGAAAGGAGAAATTTGCACGTGATACTTCAAACATCATTTTTTTAAGAAGATGATAAGTGAAACAATAAAGTTTGAGAACAGAAAAACATAGGAAGGGCCATACTGGGTCAGATCAAAGGTTCATCTAGCCCAGTATTCTGTCTTCCACCAGTGGCCAAAGCCAGGTGCCCCAGAGGCAATGAACAGAACAGGTAATCATCAAGTGATCCATCCCATCACCTATTCCCAGCTCCTGGCAAACAGAGGCTAGGAACACTATCCCTTCCCATCCTGGCTAATAGCCATTGATGGACCTATCCTCCATGAATTTATCTAGCTCTTTTTTTAACCCATTTGTAGTCTTGGCCTTCACAGGATCCTCTGGTAAGGAGTTCCACAGGTTGACTGTGCGATGTGTGAAAAAATACTTCCTTTTATTTGTTTTAAATCTGCTGCCTATTAATTCCATTTTGTGACCCCTAGTTCTTGTGTCCTGAGAAGGAGTAAATAGCACTTCCTTATTTACTTTCTTCACTCTAGTCATAATTTTATCAACCTCTATCATATGCCCCCTTAGTCATTTCTTTTCCAAGATGAAAAGTCCCAGACTTATTAATCTGTCTACGGCAGCTGTTCCATACCCCATATCATTTTGTTGGCCTTTTCTGAACCTTTTCTAATTCCACTATATCTTGTTTTGAGATGGGATGACTATGTATGCACACAGTATTCAAGATGTGGGCATACCATGGATTTATGTAGAGGCAATATGATATTTTCTGTCTTATCTATCCCTTTCTTAATGATTTCCAACACTCTGTTAGCTTTTTTGACTGCCGGTGCACATTGACTGGATGTTTTCAGAGAACTATCCACAATAACTCCAAGATCTCTTTCTTGAGAGTCCCCATCATTTTATACGTATGGTTGGGATTGTGTTTTACAATGTACATTATTCTGCATTTATCAACATTGAATTTTATCTGTCATTTTGTTACCCAGCCAGCCAGTTTTGGGAGTTCCCTTTGCAACTCTTTGCAGTCTGCTTTGACTTAATAATAGTGAGTAGTTTTGTATCATCTGCAAATTTTGCCACCTCACTGTTTACCGCTTTTTCCAGATCATTTATGAATATGTTGAACAGCCCTTGTCCAAGTACAGACCCTTGGGAGACACCACTATATACCTCTCTCCATATTGAAAACTGGCCATTTATTCCTACCCTTTGTTTCCTATCTTTTAACCGGTTACTGATCCATGTGAGGACCTTCCCTCTTATCCCATGACACCTTACTTTTCTTAAGAGCCTTTGGTGAGGGACCTTGTTAAAGGCTTTCTGAAAATTCAAGTACACTATATCCACTGGATCACCCTTGTTCACATGTTTCTTGATCCCCTCAAACCACTGCCAGCTACCAGAAAAGCATGCTGGGAAAGTGTTCTATAAAAGGGTGAAACTGTGATGAGAAGTTTAGTGAAGATGAGTCAATCACAAAAGAAGGAGCTTCTGGGAAAAAGCCTAATTCCCAACTTTATGTGACCAGATATTTGCATATAAGACATAACAAGGTTTTCCAAGCTGGTCCTGGTGTATTTGAAATAGAACTATTTTGTTTTCCTTTGACATTTTCTACCTATAATAAAAACTGAGGTGCTTATTGGACAAGAGCTGCTTCCTGTGCTTATAATTTACTACTTTATATACAAGTGTATATGGCAAAGCTACAAAGGATTTCCAGCTCAGAGCCCGAGGCTAACATATGCAAGTGAGGGTGCTTAAATTAGGCAGTTAAGATCATATTTAGGCACATAAATAAAAGCCTAGTTTTCAGAGGTACCAAACACTCACAATCCCAGTGAACTAATAGGGAGTTGAAGGAGCTCAGCACATCTGAAAATCAGGCCTCTTTTACTTAGATCTTTTATTATGGATTTTAGCCGTTTAACTTTAGGCACCCATGCTTGTACATTCCTATCATACTATTTCTATCCAAGCTGCCACTCATACCAAGTATGCCTCTCTTCACATATTTTTTCCTAACGTTGTCTGAGGAGAGAAGCAGGTCTTCAAATGGAGAGCATATTCTCAAGTAGGTGCTTCAGTCATGAATCTCTCATTAATATTGGGAGAGAGGCAGCAATTAACTGCACATTACTGAAAAGAGGTACCCCAATATTTATAGCTCTTCTGCAGATCTCTCCACTTTACATGACTCACCGCACTTGTCCAGCAATCACATAGCACATCCATCACATTTTTTCTTTTAATCTTGTTTTTTTAAAATTGCATTTATTGGTTGTTCAGCATCGCTACAATAAGTGTGTATCCAGCACACATGAGGAAGTCCATATGCATACTAAAAGTAATACGCCAGGAACTAAGAATGTCAAGCTTTTCTGTTTAGCATACCATTGCTCTGCCAGAAATTTAATATTTTGAGGCACACCCAGTCGACTTAAGTATAAACATGCACCTGCTTAAACATTCTGAAAGAGCAAGTAAAAATGAATAACTGCATACATTACAGATGCATGAGTACATTTAAGGACGAGTGATTGATAGAATTAACGTGCACGTAGAAGAATGAGACAATATCAATGTGTGAGTAAGTGTGTGGGTGGGAGTGGTAACAGAAGGGTGACAGATCTAGACCCAGGGATATCATATCACATACTGCTGCCTCACTAAACCACCAGGGCAGAGCACAAAGGCCAAATTAGGGGTGTCAGCAAAGTGCCCAGTGACTCATTGGGACTGCATACATCAGGAGCAAAATTACTCAAATATGTAAATATATGCAGGATAGGGCCCTAAAACGTCAAATTTTAAAACAGGCACTGCGACATAAAAGGAGACCTTGATTAGTGGCCAAGAGAGAGGTCCCAAAAATATTTTTATAAATAAACCACATTAAATATGTTCAGGTCTGGGGGCATTTGATTATTTTTACCAACATTCCTTTGGAATAGTTTACTAAAGGATGTAGTTAGATTCTCCATCCCTTGGAGTTTTTATATCAAAATTGGATGTTTTATTAAAAGATACATTCTAGTTCAACCACAAGAGTTACTGATTGAGGAGTATGGCTTGTGTTATGCAGATCAGACTAGATGATCATAGATTCCAAGGGAAGAAGGGACCATTGTGTTGTGATCATTTAGTCTGACCACAGGGTTGCCAACTTTCTAACTGCAGAAAACTGAACACCCTTGTCCCACCCCTTGCCCCTTCCACACACTCCATTCCCGCTCCTTCCATCACTCGCTCTCCCCCACTCTCGCTCATTTGCTCATTTTCACTGGGCTGAGCAAGTAGTTGGAGCATGGGAGGGGATGAGAGCTCCGGCTGGGGGTGCGGGCTCTGGGATGAGGGGTGTGGGCTGCATGAAGGACCTTTGGGCTGGGGGGTGGGGCTGAGAGGTTTGGATTGTGGGAAGGGGCTCTGGGCTGTGGCAGGGGGTTGGGATGTGGGAAGGGCAAGAGCTCTAGCTGGGGATGCAGTCTCTGGGATGGGGCTGGGCATGAGGGGCTTGGGGTGGAGGAGGGGGCTCCAGGCATGGCGGTGGAGTTGAGAGGTTCAGAATGTGGGAGGGGGCTCTGGGCTAGGGGTGCAGGCTCTGGGATGGGGCAAGAAATGAGGGGTTCAGGGTCTGGAAGGGAGCTCTGGGCTGGGGCAAGGGGTTGGGGTGCAGAGGGTGCTCTGGGCTGAGGAGGAGGGGTTTGGGGTATCAGAGAGGGCTCAAGGCTGGGTCAGGGGTTAGGGTGTGGGGGAGGTGTGGGGTCCTGATGGCACTGACCTCAGGCAGCTCCTGGGAAGTGGAGCTCTCCGTCTCCTAGGCAGAGAGGTGGCCAGGGGGCTTCATGCTCTGCCCCCACCCGCAGGTGCCACCCCCACAACTCCCATTGACCGCATTTTCTAGCCAAGGGGACCTGTGGAGCTGGTGCTCGGGGTTGCTCCTGAGGGCGGGGGCTGCTCTCGGAGCACCCTTGGCTGTCCCTCCACCTAGAAACTGGAGGGACATGGTGCCACTTCCCATAAGCCACACGGAGCCGAGCACATAGACTGCCTGCCCCTCTGTGGCCAACCAGACCTTTAGCAGACTGGTTCAACCTGGCATTCAGGTCAAAAACTGGACTCCTGGCAAACTTATCTGACCCCGTTTAACACAGGCCATAGAAATGCCCCAAAATAATTCTTAGAGCAGATCTTTTAGAAAAACATCCAATCTAGATTTAAAAATTGTCAGTGATGAAGAACCCACCACGACCCTGGATAAATTGTTCCAGTGGTTAATTATTCTCATTTTTAAAAATTTATGCTTTCTTTCCTGTCTGAATTTGTCTTGCTTCAGCTGCTAGTCATGATGGTCCCTTCTGGCTTTAAGATATATGAATATTTGCTGTGGTATGTTATGATTTTCTCAGAAACTGTTATCATGATCCATTCACAGTAATGAGTAGTGATACTCATATCACTAATTTTCTAACCATGAAATCAGTGATAAGTGAAGGCAACTTAGAAACACATGAAATATGGCCAGGACAGAGAAATAAATAAAAGAAAAAAACTGCAATCTGAATTTGTACTACCATAGTGCCTAGAGATTAGCTGAGATTGAGACCCTATTGTGCTGAACATTGTACAAACATAGGCCTTGATCCTGCAAAGGCTTAAGCACCTGCTTCATTTTACACACTGTGTGAGTAGCCCATTGACTTTGATGGAACTAGTCGCAGTAAATAAAATTAAGCAGGTTCGTGAGTCTTCAGGAGCAGGACCATAGAGAAAGACACACTCCCAAGAGCTTACAGTTTCAATGGACAAGACAGATACCGTGATGGCGAAGGGAAATAGCTCATAAGAAGAGTGAATAGTGTGCAAACATCATTTCAGTTACATGGATTTTTTTTAAATCTATTTTATACCTAAACAGTTCTAAATCTAAATTATGAAAATTGAACAAACCTGAACAGTTATAAAGCATTGTCGGTCTGTCTAATAAGATACTTATAAACCTATAGCCTGCATCACCATGGTATCAGAGTGGCTCACAAGTCTAAATGGCTGACAGTTATTCAGAAATATCAGTAACTGTAGTCAGTCTCTGGTTTATGAGCTTTACATAATCATACCTTACATACCCTCTTAAGGAATAGGAAATTGGAAAGATGGAGCATGGCTTCATAGTTTCCAATTTCTAAAAAAAATGATGCCATGGGTTGATCAGGACAAGCAGAAGTCTAATAATGACAGAAGGATGAAAGCATCAGGCCCCTACCATTGACTTTTAATTTTAATATTGGGAAATAACACTGCCCCTCCCCTCCAAAAAAATTACCAGTCATTTACTTGAGACCAGTACACAATTAAATTGCCTCCATCCCATAGAACCAATATTCATGGCAGGTTCCCTTCAGCCTAATCCCTAGGATTTGGCCAATCCTGAAGTGTCTACACCCTCTCCCTGTAAGGGGAAATGTGGGTACCTCAATCTGCAAAGATTTACAGTTTCCCCTTCTCCCTCCTGGCTGTTAAGATCCACCAGTTAACTCCTAGGTCTCTCTCTTTTGTTGACCTCTGGGAGCTAGTCCCTTTGAGACTCACCTGCTCTGAAACTGGCTGCATGTTGCCACAAGATTACAAACTCCACCTATCAAATGCTCAGCTTTTAAATTTCTGTCCTTTCTCCTTGTTAACCTGAAACCAGCCCTTCAATATGCAGCAAGGAAGGTATAAAAACCTGCCAGACACCTTGTCAATCTTGCCCAGAGAGAAAAATTCCTTCCTGATACCAAATGCTGCTAATCAGTCAGACCCACAGCATCTTGGAAATGCAGGGCAAACTATATCTCCCTTATAGGGCAAGAAAGGCAGAACATCAACCATAGAAGAATGACAGGTGGTTACTGCATGCCCTGAGAACTTCAGATACAGCAAGGGGAAAACCATGAGATATAGTTAACTTTCCCCATCTTCCACAGCTTGGTTGATAAACAACAGCGGATGGAGGGAAAACCTCTACCCCTCCATAACCCTCTTCCCTCCTCATACTTCCACTGAGAAGTTCAATGGAAGATGGATTGGGCCTTTAGTTATGTGGAATTCCACATAACTAAAGGCCCAATCCATCTTCCATTGAACTTCCATTGAACTTCTCAGTGGAAATTGGATTGGATTTATTAACTTTCTTTGCTCAGTGCTCATAGTTTTTGGCTTGTGTATTGTAGAGAGATTTATATTGATTGGAGAAATAATATTTTGTCATGTCTCTAGGTATTGACAGAGTAAAATTATGGAATGTCTCAGGAGTTCTTCAAATACATATAAAGTTTATTAACATGTTAACTCTAAACAAGACTCAGCAGTAGCATATATGACCAATAGAGAATACTCAATCCAGCAAGCACATAATATTTTCCTCCTCTCCGGAATCACAGTGATTATTGCCAAAGGGCCAAATCCTCAATTCCTCACTTAGAGCTTAACTTCAATTTTACAGTGTGCACTGGGTTAGGTGTGGTATGTAGCTGTATTACCCCAGGAGCAGATTAGAAAACAAATTGAGACTCAAATCACAATTCCTCCTCTGCTTCCCCTTTGCTCTAGGAATGAATAAATTAATTCACTCCTTTTGGTAGAACAATTTACCTGATACTGTGCTCCTAGCCAGATACTCTAGCTTGCAAGTAGAGGAAGCAGATCCAGTGCTCCTCCCATCCCCCAACCCTCTCTGCCCCTTTCTTTCCCACTTGCTCACAGTGGGGAGTATGAGTGAGTAGGCTCTGCTTTCCTCACAAAACACAGAGCCACAGTCTGAGCCTGAGAACGGAGGAAGACTTATCCCCACTAAATTCAGTAAAGGCTGTAATAATCTATCTGTTTTTTTTTCACTTTTTCTATGTACAGGAGAACTCCCACTGAAAATCAGGGGTTGACTTAACATGAAGTGAGAACCTGAGGATTTTTCCCACCTCAGTAGAAATATGCATCAGAAAGAGAAAGAAAGATCACTGAAATTGTGATTAACCGGCACCTCTCTGCTGAATCAGATCAATGATTACTCTATTGATTGGATTTCACACTGGGCTCTCAACTTAGCTACTATAACTAGAGTCTGAAGCTTTGGGATCATTTGTTGTCATTATGTGAGTGATTGCAAAAGCACCAATCAAATGGTGCCAAAAGCTTTTGTATCAAGGACTCTACATCTCTCAAAGTCCTTGATACAAAAGCTCATTGCCTTAATATGCAGTAATTTATAGAAGCACATTCTTATTCTTTTGTAAATGAAAGATGACTCACCATGAGTCAAAAGGAAAATAAAATGGGATAAAGAGACAAGAAAAGGTTAACCTCTGGAAAGCCACTTCACTTCACAAGCAGCAAAGAATCCTGTGGCACCTTATAGACTAACAGAAGTTTTGGAGCATGAGCTTTTGTGGGTGAATACTCACTTTGTCAGATGCACATAGTGGAAATTTCCAGGGGCAGGTATATATATGCAAGCAAGCTAGAGATAATGAGGTTAGTTCAATTAGAAGGATAAGGCCCTGTTCTAGCAGTTGAGTGTTGAAAACCAAGGGAGAGAAACTGGTTCTGTAGTGGCAAGCCATTCACAGTCTTGTTTAATCCTGAGCTGATGATGTCAAATTTGCAGATGACTGAAGCTCAGCAGTTTCTCTTTGAAGTCGGTCCTGAAGTTTTTTTGCTGCAGGATGGCCACCTTAAGGTCTGCTATAGTGTGGCAGGGAGGTTGAAGTGTTCTTCTACAGGTTTTGTATATTTGCCATTCTTAATATCTGATTTGTGTCCATTTAACCTTTTCCGTAGAGACTGTCCAGTTGGCCGATGTACATAGCAGAGGGCATTGCTGGCATATATGGCGTATATTACATTGTGAGGTGCAGAAATGAACGCGTTGATGTGTGCCTGATTGCTTGGTTAGGTCCTGTTGAGGTGTCGTGTTGGTGTAATATCGTGGGCAGGTTTGGCATCGAGGTTGTTAATGGAATGGTTCTGAGGTAGAGTTACTAGTGCGGTGTGCAGTTACTGATTAAGAAGATTCTTCAGGTGGCATGTTGTCTGTGGGCGAGACTGGCCTGCCACCCAAGGCCTGTGTAAAGTGTGTGGATCATTGTCCAGCGATGGGTTGTAGATCCCTGATGATGCGTTTGGAGGGTTTTAGCTGGGGACGTATGTGATGCTGCCAGTGGATCTTCGTGGTTCTTTCTTGGGTTGTCTGCAGTAGGAGGCTCTGGGTACATGTCTGCCTGCTGTTGATCTCGTTCTTATTTCCACATGCAGGTATTGATGATTTGAGAAATGCTTGGTGGCGATTTTTAGGTGTTGGTCTCTGTCGAGGTTAGAGCAGATGCGGTGATATCTCTCATGCTTGGCCTGGTAGAATGGATTGGGTGAATGTGCGCCCTGGATGGAAGCTGGAGGCAGAAGGTAGCATAGCAGGTCGGTAGTTTTCGGTAAGGGTTGTGTTAATGCTGACCATCACTTATTTGCACCGTGGTCCTAAGAAGTGGACCTCCCGTGTAAGATTGGTCCAGGCTGAGGTGATGGGTAGGGGGGGGGGGGGACTGGAAACTGTGAAAATTTGGTGGAATTTTCTCAAGGTCTCCTTCCATGTCCAGAGTATTGAAGATTCATCATGTAGGGTAAAGTAGAGAAGGGGCAATGAGTGACGAGAGGTGAGAAGCGTTGTTCCAGTCAGCCATAAAAATATTGGCATATTGTGGCCATGCAGGTGCCCATTACGGGCCACTGATTCTGAGATACATCATATTGTCATAAATTTAAATATTGTTGCGAGGATAACACGACAAGAGCTCACGCAGCCATTGGTGCGTGGCATTCATCAGGGATACTGTTTCATGACAGCTTGTATTCCTCTGTGTGTGAATGGTTTGTACAGAGAGCTCTACATCCTGGTGGCTAGGATGTGTTTTTCTGGAAGGTCACCAAATGCATTGTAGTTTCCTCAGGAAATCAGGTGTGTCACCGGAATAGCTGGGAAGTGCTGGTGGCATAGGGTTGAGTGAGAGTCACATATCCACTATCCTTAAGTGAGTCCCAAATCCCGAATGATGGGGTGTCCAGGATTTCCGGGTTGTGGATCTTCGGGTACGTAAAGATGAGAATAACCTTTGGTCAGGCCTACGGGTATATGATTTGCTTCCATGTTTAGCAGTAGTGGAGTGTCCTGAGTAGAGTGGTGGCAGTTCTTAGTGTATTCTTCTCAGTGGGATCTGAGAGAAGTGGCCTGTAGAATTTGGTGTTGGAGAGTTGTCTGGCAGCCTCCTTTTGGTAGTCAACCTGTTCATGATGACAACAGACCGCTTGATCAGCCTCTTTGATGATAATGTAGGTGGTTTGAGGCTGTGGTGATGCATTGCTTCTGCACGACTATAGGTTATGAGGCAGCGAGTTGTTTTCCACAGTTTCTGCCTGTGCACGTCGGCGGAGCATTCAATGTATAGGTCCAGATAGTCATTTCACCCTCAGGGAGTCCATGTGGATTTCTTTGTGCTGGTGGTTGTGGGAGGTACCTGTGTATCAGTGCTGTTCAGTGGTTGTCCTGAAGTATTCTTTTGGAGCGGAGAGCGAGTAGGCTTCCAGATCTCCGCAGAACTGTATTGTATTGATGTGGGTGGCAGGGCAGAAGACACTCCCTGGATAGGACAGACTTTTTTCTGGGCTGAGTGTGTAGTTGGATATATTGACGATATTGCTGGGTGAGTGGGGCACCCACTGTTGTGCCCATGTGCAGGGGTAGGAGTTTAGACAGGCTACAGTCCCTTTTTCCATTGTAGAGAGGTTTGAAGTGAGTAATGTAGATCTCCTGTCTTATTTTAGTGAAGTCTGTTTGTATGGAAGTTCGGTTATTAATGACAGTCTCCAGGTTGGAGAGCTCTTTTTTGATGTTTTCTTGTTTGCTGTATAGGTTGCTGATCAGGTGGTTCCTCAGTTTCTTTGATAGAGTATGGCATAATCTCTCACTGTGGTCTGTGTAATATGTAGATAGCAGTGGATTTTTTACCTTTAGTCCATTTGGTATGATGTCCATCCGTTTGCATTTGGAAAGGAAGATGATATCTGTCTGTTTTTGTGCAAGATCCAGATCCAGACTAACACGGCTGCCCCTCTGATACTTCACTTCCCAACTGCTTGGTCTATTTGCCTCCCTAGTTGAACCTGGCCATCCACCTTCAACAGTTTTGACTAACCTTTTTCTGATGAACTGAAGTCTATGGAAGAGGCAGTAAAGCTTTGTTAGTCTTGGTCTACTTGTTCAGTTGCCAATGTAACTCTCCCTCCATCTTTCCTCCCTGACCTAGCCTTTAATCATGAAGGCTTTTGTAGATACGAGAGTATGAGTATGAGCTCACATCGATTTCCTCTACCTAAGATAAACAGACCAACTACTGTTTCTAAGAAAACTTCTATAGTTATTCTGTCACCTGAGGTCAGGCCGTGTACCTGAGCTCAATTTCTGAGAGTGCTAATGTCAATCATCCTCAGGAGAGCTATGAATAGCTGCTGAAGAGAGAGTATTAGCCAGATCCTTTCTCTTCCCATCCTCTAAGGAGGTTGCAGATCTCTCTCCAACCTGGTAGAGGATGAGGAAGCTAATTTTGCCAAATAGGGAAGAATTGCCCAACTCTCCTGGATGTTGTTTTCTGCCCTGTTTTGCAGGAATATTACCAAATTGCTTAAAATAAGCTTTGTACTTTATCATTACCAAATGCACAAGTTAGGCCAGAATAAATTTAACCAATCAAAATGCAGGATTAATTTACAGTGTAAAACCTTCTCTATTACTTCTTGTTGCAATATGTGGGCCAAAGTCTCTCTTCCCATATATACACTCTCTTTTCCATTGGTCCCAAAAAGTAGGAGGACAATATGGTTCTGTTCTACAGGGGAGTACAAGATGGAGTGGTCATTCAGAATGACTCCCCACACTTGCCTGCTTGGAGCATTGCCCCAGGGTAGCATGCTCCACATCAGCTCACATGAGAAGAGAAATGATGGAGATATGGCCTGTGTTCACACAGGTCCAGTGACACAGTGCCCAATGCAATGGTAAGGAAAGCAAGTGCAGACACTCTTGTCACCCAGGGCCTGAAATATCATGCACAAAGTATATGTACTGATGCTTTCCAGGCTTCCACTGGGCAGAGGAGAGTATTCTTTCAAACCAAACCCCCACTTAACACCCCTGTGCAAAGCTTATTTATTTAGGCTTTGCACAAGGGAATAGTATAGAATGACCAGATGTCCCAATTTTATAGGGACAGTCCTGATATATGGGGCTTTTTCTTATATAGGCCCCTATTACCGCCCACCCTCATCCTGATTTTTCACACTTGCTGTCTGGTCACCCGAGAATACTATGAGGGCATTTATTAGCATTCTTTGAAGTGTTGGCATTTGAAATTATGGCAATTCAAGAAGATATATCAAGAGTTTGCCACAGTACTGTAGTTTGCAGTGTTATTCTAGCTGTGTTGGTCCCAGGATGAGAGACGAGGTGGGTGAGGTAATATCTTTTATTGGATCAAGTTCTGTTGGTGAGAGAGACAAGCTTTTCAAGCTTCACAGAACTCTTTCTCAGGTCTGTAGATGAGTTTGGCATCAGACACCCTGGTGTGTGTGATTCAGAAGAGAATCAATGAATTCGAGTCTTGATTTTTGTCCCATCTCCTGTGTTGTCTGCAGCAATACCTGCATGTGCCTCACATTACAGTCATAAGAGCTTTACCATATTTTTACCATATAAATGCACTTCCTCATCACCCTTAAATCTCATTTCTAATGCCCTGTTTTCTTTTAATGCTGAGATAGTTCAAACTGATGTAAATATTGAGGAATTATAATACTGTGAGTGGGTAGATAGAACCAATACTTGGTGGCGGGGGAGAAATCAACATTAAAAGAATGTTAAGGTTGCAAAGCGAAGCATGCAAAGTCAGGAAATGCTGAAAGATATGATGAAGTTAAGATTGTCTTGGTCACTCCTTTTAATTTCCCTGGATGGGATTTTTTCAAAGGGCTGAAGATATGCTTCCCAGAATGATGAAGGGATGGAAAGGAGTTTTTTATAATACTCGCTGGTGGAGTTCCTGTTTGAAATGATGACTTTTGTTTCTGGGATTTTATTTTATTATGAATTATGTGCTAGGGTGCCTAGAACCTTTTATAAACACCTCTATTTTCTTAATTATTATTTGAATCCATATAACTAAATACACCACAAATACATTCAGACAAGGAATTCACAGTATCTGTGTCTCAAATTTCCGCCTGTGAAATGTATCGAATAATACAGCTGGGCACCATTTGTAGATCACAGAATTGGCAACGGTGCATACGAATGAGCATCCCCATTTATGTGTGGGGAAAATCAGTGACTTTGCCAAGGTTACATACTGGGAAGGGAAATCCTCATGATCTGAGGGTGGGCCACGTCTGCATTTGGAGCCAGTTCCTTTCTCCTTGCAGGAGACACATCTTGTGGAACTAATCCAGCCTGGATTTGCCGGCAGAGGGGTAGAAGACATAGTGCCAATAAAAGCTTTTAAAACATTTCTAAAATAGCTTGTCTGTCATGGTATGAGACATAGTAGAATATATGACTCTGTCTTGGGCCTCTCGGATACTACGGAAGTGATGGGTGGCTGTATGAGAGTGAGAAATCCCTGTGGTGTATAAAGATTTTATCAGCACCTGTTTGGGATGACTGCTTCTTCCCCTCATGGTTTTGACTGTCATAGGTAATGCAGCCTTCCCCACTGAGTCCTTTCTACCACACCATGTATTGTACCTGATACTTTATTGAAAACATTTCCAGCAACAGTAGTCATTCCATTATCAAATGTGTTCATTGTGCTGAGAGACACGGTGGGTGAGGTAATATCTTTTACTGGATGAACGTCTGTTGGTGAATGAGACAAGCTTTCGAGCTATACCCAGCTCTTCTTCAGTATTTCCCAGGATAGGTACCTTCCCTTAGAGACAGGCTCTGCACGGCCATCACATGGGTGCAGAGTAGGAAGGAGAGTACAAGGAATGTGGCCCTCCTTCACAGACACACACACACTCAATCTTTGTGTATCATATGTATGAGTGAGGTGAAACCGCAGCATATGAGCCTGAACCAAAGCTCAGTTGATTCCCATCAACTTCAGTGGGCTTTGGATCAGGGCTTGTGTGGTCAAGGGAATGCATGGACTGCTCCCTCTCTCATCCCCTGCAGATGTATTGGCCCCTAAAATGGTCAGGAATAAGTCAGAGCCATGTTCTTGTTCCCCTCTCTACTAGTTCAGGGAGCTGGCTGACCATGCAGAGGAAGGACAAACTACACTCTGCAAAGGAGTAGAACATCCTGCACTAGATACTCTGTGCACCGGCTCCCAGTTCTTCTTCTGGGCTGGTGAAACTCTGGAGCACCCCTTAATATAGACTGTGCCTCAGAGGCATGAGCTACCTCTTAACCTGCTAATCCCTGCTCCTGACAGATGAGTTGCACAAAGGAAAAATAACAAAGCAATTTAATAGTGATTTGAGAGCTCCTTGTGGTGCATGCCCCTGGTGGGAGCTTAGCATTGCTTCCCTCTTTAACAATCCCATTTCCAACTCTTGGAAAAGCAGCAGGAACTCCTTTTCATCTACTGAAGCAGGTACCTGTCAAAGTAGGGGAGGGCTACAATGTGTGTTGTGACACTATCCCACTGTTTGTATGATCTATAGTTCCCAAGTTTAGCGTTGTTGGAAGCATTATGCCAGTTTTGAATGAAATCATGTGCTTTTCTCTCTCTGTGGGGTTACCTTAATAGCCATATGTTTTGATAGATCTGCAAGTAAAACTCTAGCTTAGGGTCTCCATGGGCCCAATTCTGCCTTCACATACATGGGTGCAGCTCCAATTGGGCAGAACAGCTACAAAAGTGGTAGTTTAAGTGATGTGTTTTTAGTAAACAGATAGCTCCCATCATCTCACTGGGTGAAATTTCTGGGGCCTGAGTTATAAGAAATCTGCCTAAATGATCAAAATTGTCCCTTCTGACCTTAAAAAGCTATGAATGGAAACACAATGATATTTTATGGATTATATTCCCTCTTAAAAAGAGTCTCTTGTTTTTCTCTGCTTTGAAAAGATTTGGGGGATCAATAATAATTAAATCTGGGTTTGCACTTAATGGCTTTATAGCAAATATTCTACAGAAGGCACAAGGTATAATAATAAATAATGCATATTAAGTATCTTTGTTACTTCATAACACACATTCAAAAACCAGAAATATAAATGTTTATGAGCAAGGCATAAATTTAATATAACAGCTCTGCCTCTGTGTAAAAACACTAGGAGATAAAAGTTTATGACCAGTGTCTGTTCTCTTATCATTGTGGTATTAGCGAGGGCACCATGTTAAAAGAACATGCTCATATATCCCCTCACAGGAAACAGGCCATATGAAAAATCCATCTAGATTCTTATCTTGGTTTTAGAATTTTATGTCATAAAATAAAACAATCAACAGAGAATGTGAACTAACATCCCCAGAAGAAAAACGTGTAAGAACATAAGGCTGTGTGAGCTCATTAAAAGTGAAGTTAGGCTTTATGTCACACCACAACAATAACCTGATTTATCTACACTGCAATGGAATTTTTTCTAAACTAATAATTTTCATGACTTTTGAGGGTCTCACTCTTATATATTATATGAGTGACAGGATTTGAGAAGAGCCTGGATAAGAAAGAAAAAGGACAGGGGTGAGAATTGAAAATAATTCCAAGTTCGCAAACTTGAGTGACTGTGAAGCTGTCAGGGGAGATGAAGAAAGTAGGGAGGAGAGATATTTTAGGTGGAAATTAAGTTAGGACTGGTGTTAGTGTATAAAATCTTGGAATCATAGGACTAGAGGGCTGGAAGGGACCTCCAGAGGTCAAGTCCAGCCCTCTGAACTGAAGCAGGAAGAAGTAAACTTAGAGCATCCCTGACAGATGTTTGTCCAACCTGTTCTTAAAACTTCCAGTGATGAGGATTCCACAACTTTTCTTGGAAGCTCTTTCCAGAGCTTAACTACACTTATAGTTAAAACGTTTTTCCTAATATCCCACCTAAATCTCCCTTGCTGCAGATTAAGCTTTTCTTACCTTCTTGTCTTACCTTCAGTGGACATGGAGAACAATTGATCATCCACTTTATAATAGCCCTTCACATATTTGATAACTGTTATCAGATCCCCACTCAGTCTTCTTTTACCTAGTTTTTTTTACCTTTTCTTGTAGGTCAGGTTTTTATCTTTTATTATTTTTCTTGCTCTTTTCTGTACTCTCTCCAATTTGTCCACATCTTTCCTAAAATATGGTACCCAGAATTGGACACAGTACTTCAGCTGAGTCTTCACCACTGCTGAGCAGAGTGGGCCAAGTGCATTCTGCATCTTATGTACAACATTCCGTTAATACATCCCAGAATTGTATTAGCCTTTTTGGCAACTGCATCACCCTGTTGACTCATATTCAATTTGTGGTCCACTATAACCTTCAGATCCTTTACAGTAGTACTACCATCTCACCAGTTATTCCTCATTTTTACTTATGGATTTGATTTTTCCTTCCTAAGAGAAGCACATTGCACTTATCTTTATTGAATTTCATCTTGCTGATTTCGGACCAATTCTCCAATTCGTCAAGGTCTTTTTGAATTCTAATCCTTTCCTCCAAAGTGCTTGCAACCCCTCACAACTTGGCATCATCCACATATTTTATAAGCACACTTTCCACTCTATTATCCAAGTCATTCATGAAAATGTTGAACAGTACTGGGCCCAAGACTGACTCCCGCAGGACTCCAGTAAATACACCCTCCCAGTTTGACAGTGAACCATTGATTACTACAATTTGAGTACGGACTTTCAACCAGTTATGCACCGACCATATAGAACTTTCATCTAGACCCCTTTCCTTAGTTTGCTTATGAGAATGTCATGTGGGACTGTCTGAAAAGCCTTACTAAAATTGAGATATATCATGTCTATTGCTTCCCCTCTATGCAATAGGCCAGTAACCCTGTCAAAGAAGAAAATTAGGTTGGTCTGGCAAGATTTTTTTCTTGACAAATCTATGCTGGCTATTCCTTATAACCCTATTATCCTGTAGGTGCTTCCAAACTGATTGTTTAATAATTTATTCCAGTATCTGTCCACATATTGAAGTTAGGCTGATTGCTCCGTAATTCCCTGGGTCCTCTTTGTTCCCCTTTTAAAGATAGGTATTATGTTTGCCCTTCTCCAGTCCTCTGGGATTTCACCCATCCTCCACGAGTTCTTGTAGATAATTGCTAATGATTTTGAGATTGCTTCAGCTAGTTCCTCAAGTACCTTAGGATGAATTTCATCTGGCCCTGCCAACCTGAATACATCTATCTTACCTAAATATTCTTTAACCTTTTGTGTCCCTATTATGTCTTCTGTTTCTTCCTCCTGGTTCTTAATACTACTTGTGTTGAGTATGTGGTCACCACTGACCTTTTTTGTGAAGACTAATGCAAAATAGCCATTAAACACTGTAGCCTTCTTGATATGATCAGTTATTAGCCCTCCTTACCCACTAAGTAGAGGACCTACACTGTTCTTCATCTTTTTCTTGCTCCTAATGTATTTAAATAACCTCTTTTATTGCTTTTATGTCCCTTGCTAGGTGTAATTAATTTTGTGCCTTTGCTTTTCACTTGTCTCACAGCACTGCCGAGTCCTTCTGGGATTCGTCATTGTGACAGGGGGTGCACGCCCCACACTGGGACTGAGGGGGTTAACCTGTCACTGCGGGTTGAGGAAGCCATGCCCCCGTGGCCCTACTGGACACGTTTGAAGTGCAACACCATTACAAGAGGGCTCAGTCTGGGTTCACTGCTGTAGGGGAAGGAGATGGGCTGCTGGCTCCTGCTCAAGGGCCGCAGAAACTTCACAACATGGAGGTCAGTCAGCTGACAGCAACCCTCAACCCCTGGGCTCTGGATGCTACTGAGGGAGAAGGAACCGGGGGAACTAGGAAGCCCCAAGATACGGAGAAGTGGGTAGGAAGTAACCCAGGGAGTCCTTGCAGGGAGTTGGTTGGACAACCGGAGGCTAGCTCTCCGTGTTTTGGCCGTATCCCTGCCGAGCTGATGGTCGGCCACCCCGCCACCAACAGGGCCCTGGGTTGGGACCCGGTGGAGAGTGAAGGCCCAGGTCCCCCTATCCTGGCCGCTGCCCACTCTGGGGTGGCAGCCCATCCTGATAGTTACTCACTCTGGCTGCTAGGCTGCACCCTCCAGAGCCTGGGGGCAGTTACTGACTCTGGCCACTAGGCCACACAGCCCTGAGCCTGGGGTGGTTAATGAATCTGGCCGCTAGGCCACATGGCCCCAAGCCTGGGGGCCATTATTGACTCCGACCACTGGGCCACACCACCGTGAGCCTGGGGGAAGTTACTGACTCTGGCCACTAGGCTGCACCGCCCAGAGCCTGCAGACAGTTACTGACTGTGGCCACTAGGTCACATAGTCTCGACTGGGGGTGTGCAGGCACGACTGTGGGCCTATCAAGACTTGTGCCCCACCCCAGAGGGGAACAATGCATGCCTGACTCACAACAACTTGGTGGAGAATGCAGGCAATGATTGGGGCCTAGAGGGAGGCCTATGGAAAGAGAGGCCTGCTACAGTCACCCCCTTCCTTCTTCTATTTTTTTTTTTTTTGGTGGCCATTCTTTCTTTTGGCCATGAGGGTCTTCTAGAGACCTATGGGAATGGAAGTCGAGAAGATCCTAAGATGCAGCAGCAGCAGCAATTGGCCCAGCAACAGGAACAGCAGCAACAGCTATTGTGGGAGGTGTCCGCCCTACACCAGGCCCAACAGGAGTGCCTGATGCAATGGATGGCAATGTTATGGAGGCCCACCCCCACACCAGATACCCATGCTGGTAGGTTGGGAAATGCAGGGGGTCTAATGGAACTACCTCTACTCCTAACCAAGATGGGGCCTTGTGATGACCCAGAGGCATTTCTGGTCACCTTTGAAAGGGCTGCCACAGCAGTGCAGTGGCCAGGGGAGCATTGGGCCACTGAGTGGCTCTGCACAGGCTGCCTACTGCAATCTAGACCTGCAGGATGCTTTAGATTACCAGAAAGTTAAAGAAGCTATCCTTAACCAGACAAGTGTGTCCCCCCAAACTTACAGACATCGGTTCCACCGGAAGTGATACCCACCGGGGCTCACCCAGGGCTGTGGCCCAGAAGCTACGGGACTACTGTTGGAACTGGCTGGAACCATAGAGGCATAGGAGGGCTCAGGTGGCTGAAGTGGTAGTGCTGGAGCAAGTCACGCAGATCTTGCCCTCCAGACAGAGGGAGTGGGTGAAACATCATCACCTGACCTTACTCTCAGAGACTGTCACCCTGATGGAAGATTACCTGGCTGCCAAGGGTCGGAGGTATGAGGTAAAAGGTCTAAGATCCCCAGGGACCCAGGCCAACCTCCAGAGCAAGCCAAGGGGTGTAAGCCTCCAACTCCCTCGATGACAACTGGGGGGGCACCTTCCAGAAAACAACAGAATGACCCACCCCTCAGTCACGGGAGGAACGGGCTGCCCAGGAAGCCAGCAGGGCCAGTTGTAGAAGCCCTGCCCAGTGATACGAGTGTGGCCAGGAAGCGCATTTCCATCGTGATTGTCCTTTTATGGATTGCAATTATGGCCAAGCATTAGTCATGGGATCCTGGGCCCTCTGGAGGGGCCCTGCCAAACTCCTGATCACCCTGTGAGTGGAGGACACCCCAGCGACTGCCCTAGTTGACTCGGGATGTAGTCAGACTTTGGTGCGAGCTGATCTGGTAGACTTCGCCAAACCTGCAGGGGATTCCATCCTCATGCAATGTGTCCATGGGGATATATGATCGTAAACTGCTGCTTGGGTATGGTTGTCAGATGGACACCAAGAGGAGGTGTGTCAGGTTGGTTTGGCCCAGAGGTTAGCTTACCCGGTGATCTTGGGGCAAAATTGAGGAGGGTTCAGCTGGACTGTCTGGGACTGGAGTCACTGGGCACCTGAGGAAGACAGGACACATCCAATGAAGAAGGGGCTTGTGGCCCTAAGGAGGTCAGGGTACCCGGAAGGAGACTCTGCTCCAACAACCAGTACCTCCCCACAACCCACCCCCGTGGCAGGGCCAACAGGAAGGAATGACCCCAAATGGCTAGACACGGGAAGGGATTTTATGAGGGAACAATGGGAGGATCAAACACTGAGTAGGGCCCGGAAACAGGTGACAAGCCTTGACGCAGATGGGGCACCAAGAAACAGACTCCGCAGGGATGGAGGTGTGAGATGCGAAGGTCAGTGAAGACCATCTATACCAAATGGTCCGGGAGCCCCAGACCTAGGAAAAATTATGGCAACTACTAGTCCTGCATAAGAACTGGAGGGGCCTGTTATCAGGGCCAGCTTTAGGCCGATTCCCCTGATTCCCGTGAATTGGGCCCCACAGCATCCAGAAGAGGGGCCCTGCAAGGTAAGGCCTCAGAATACAACTGCTGCTGAGGAAGGAACCTCCACTGAAGTGCCACCGGAAACATTGGCAACCGATTGAGCCGCCGCCGAATTGCCGCCGCTATCTTCGGCGGCAGTTCTTTCGAATTGGGCCCTGCCTAAAGCCAGCCCTGCCTGTTATGACTGGCGCAGTCAGTGCCCTTGACTGGGCACTTGGGGAGGGAGAAGACCATACAGTGAGTGGCCCAAAGGTTCTTCTGGCCCGACATTCACTGTGAAGTGCAGGTCTTCTGTGTGGCCTGTCCAGTGTCAATGGGCTGGCCCAAAGGAAATACCAAAGGTGCCGTTGGTCACCCTGCCCATAGTTGGGGTGCCATTGAAGAGAATTGTCCTGGACCTGGTGGGGCCCCTGGAAAAAAGTGGATCTGGCTGCCAATACATATTGGTGGTGGTGGATTATGCGACCAGATACCCAGAGGCGGTCCCACTACAGAACACCACAGCACCAACTATAGCAGCCAAGTTCCTGAAAATCTTCTTCCGGGTGACACTACCCAGGGAGATACTAACTGATCAGGAGACCAATGTCTCGTCTAAACTGATGTCCCCTTGCCACTGGGACAAACTGTTACCAGCCCTGCTGTTCACAATGTGGGAGATTCCCCAGGCCTCTATGGGCTTCTCAGCCTTCAAACTGCTGTACGGGCACAACCCTGGGGAATACTTGACCTCCTGAAGGAGACCTGGGAGAAGCAGGAGTTACAGGCCTTGGGCTCAGTCCCCTACATACTGCAACTCCAGGAGCAGCTCCAGAAGCTCAGGGCATTTGCAAGAGAAAACTGCTTATGGGCACAGTGGACCCAGGCATATCACTACAATCAAGGGATGCAACTGCACACTTTTGAACTGGGAGATAGTGTCCTGCAACTACTACTCTCTGCAGAGTCCAAACTGCTGGCTAAATGGCAAAAGCCATTTGAGGTGATTAGGCAGGGGGGGCCCGTAGACTATGAGGTACAGCTGCTGGGCAGACAGAAAGAAATCTGGGCTTATCACATAAACCTCCTAAAGGAGTGGAAGACCCAGGAGGGCTTACTGATCATCCAGAACCACAATTTGGCCCGCTAGCCAGCAAGCTCATGGTCCCCACACCCATCATGATTGGAGTAGGACTGGACATAGGGCAATGGGAGGAGTTGTGGCAGATAGTCAGGGCCTTTGCTACCATACTGTCACCTCACCTGGGTGGACTGAACTGGTGAGTCACCACATTGCCGTCCTCCCTGGCCAGACGGTCCATGATAACCATCAGCTGTTGCCGAAGATGATGTGGGGATTGGTCCAGAAGGAGCTCTAGATGATGCTAGACATGAGGGTCATGGAGAAATCATGAAGCAAATGGCAGAGCCCTATCGTACTAATCCCAAAATCCAGTGGGACCATACGATTCTGCATAGACTTCTGGAAGGTCAATGCAATATCCCGGTTCAATGCATACTTGATATCCAGAGTGGATGAACTACTGGAATGGCTGGGTAACGTGACATTTAGCTCAACGATAGACCTCATGAAGGGGTACTGGCAAATAACCCTGATGCCCACATCCCATGAGAAGAGGCCCTTCTCTACCCTATTTGGGCTGTGCCACTTCGTCACCAGGCTGTTAGGCCTGCATGGGGCTGTGGTCACATTCCAACGACTTATGGACAGACTGTTACAACCCTACCACCCATACAAAGCAGTCTATATAGATCACATAGTGGTGTACAGCCCTACATGGGAAGGACATCTTCAGCACCTCGCAGCGGTCTTGCAAGCCCTAGGAGAAGCCAGACTCACTGTCAACCCAGCCAAGTGCCACCTTGGGCAGCAAGAGGTATACAGTGGGCTGAGAGACTTTACATCCCCTGGTGGATAAGGTACAAGCCTTATGGGACTGCCCGACTCCTACAACAAAAAGGCAGATACACCAATTCCTGGGCCTGGCAAGATACTACCGCCGCTTTGTGCCAAGCTTTGCTAAGCTCGTCACACCCTTGTCGCACCTAATGAAGGGCTCACAGCCCCACAAGGTATAGTGATCAGCCGAGTGCAAGAAGGCCTTCCAGGAACTGCAGGACCAACTAATTAGAGGAGTCAGTCCTATTTCACACAGGCTTCAACAGGCCTTTCATGTTACAGGCTGACAGGTCAGAAGTAGGACTGAGAGCGGTGCTGACCCAGGAGCACAAGGGAGAGGAGTATCCAGTCCTGTATTTGAGTAGGAAGTTTTTCCCCTGAGAGAAGAGGTATTCAACGATAGAGAAGGAGGCTCTGGTAGTTAAGTGAGTGATCAATGCCCTAAGGTACTAGTTGCTGGGGATCCCCTTCAAGTTGGTCACCTGCACTGCTTTGATGGCTTAACAGTATGGTGGACACCAGTGCCAGAGTATGAGGTGGTACCTTTCACTCCAGCTATATGACTTTCAAGTCACCCACTGAACCGATAAGGCCTACGCAAATACAGACTTATTTTCCTGAGTAGGAGGAGAAAATGCAGAATAGAGGCCACCACTAGACACTCCCTTAAAGGGTATGTGTGTGAAGAGGTGTGCATGCCCCACACTGGGACTGCGGGCTGAGGAAGCCATGAGCCCGTGGCTCTACTGGGCATGGTCAAAGTGCAACACCAGTATAAGAGGGAGTAGCCTGGCTCAGTCTGGACTGACTGCCGTAGGGGAAGAAGGTGTTCCGCCAACTCCTGCTGAAGGGCCATGGGTACTTCACAACTTGGAGGCCAGCCAGCTCTCAATCCCCAGGCTCTGGATGCTACCAAGAGAGAAGGAACTGAGGAATCTAGGAAGCCACAAAATGCAAAAAGCGGGTAGGAAGTAACCCAGGGAGTCTTTGCGGGGAGTTGGTTGGACAACTGGAGGCTAACTTGGCATGTTTTGGTAACTTCACACGAATGACATATCCTTTGAATTTTATCTAGACTTCATTGCCACCAGGGCAATCATGAGGCTATCCCAGATAAGTATTGACTCCACTTAGAGCTGACCACAACTAGGATATGGTCTTCAGAAGGTGTGTGGTTCAGTGAAGGGAAGATATTGGAAGACAGAAAATCCACCTCTTCCATTGGTAATTTGTTCCAATGGTTAATCATCCTCACTGTTAAAAATGTGTGCCTTCTTTCTCATTTGAATTTGTCTGACTTTAACTTCCAGCAATTGATTCTTGTTATGCCATCCTTCACTAAATTAAAAAACCCTTTACTACCTGGTATTTCTCCCTGTGAAAGTACCTATACAACATAATCAAGTCACCTTTTGATCTTTTTGATAAGCTAAACAGATTTGAGCTCCTTAAGTCTCTCAATGTAAGACATTTTTTTCCAACCTTCAAATCATTTTGTGGCTCTTCCCTGCACAACATGTCTTCTCATCATCCTTTTAAAAATGTGAACACCTGAGTTGGATGTAGTATTCCAGTATCAGTCTCACCTGTCCCTATCACTACTCCCCTGTTTATATATCCAATGATTGCATTAACCCTTTTTGTCACAGCACTACACTGGGAGCTCATGTTGAGTTGCTTGTCTACAATCACCCCTAAATCCTTTTCAGAGTCAGTACTTTCTGGGATATTGTCTCTCATTCTGTAAGGTATGATCTTCATTCTTGGCTTCTAAATATTAGATCTTGCATTTGAGCTTTGCTAAAACATTTTGTTTGAACGGATCCCCATTACCAAACAATAAAACCACTCCAAGGAAAGGATGCCATATCTAGTGCTATTGCTACAACTCTGACTCCATGTCATCCAAAGTTTTTTTCACAGTATCCACACATTGCTAAGAAAATGTGCTGCTTTTTCCAGGTCTTCAGCTAATGAGGAACACTGTTTTTCCATTCTTGCTTACCTGAATAACTGACTCAAGACACTAAAAATGGATAAAAAATAGATCAGATCACTTTGGAAGACAGCTAGGTTTTCAACGATGGTTGCCTGTGTAAATCATTAGACATCATGCAGTTCATGGTCTTTCATAAAGATGCTGACATGTCTTAGTGTTAATTTGCATAATCTTACTTAGTTGGTTACTGTTTCCATCATTAGTACTCCCCCATCCCCACTGCAGCTTCCTAGATTATCTGCTACTTTGAAGAGGGCCCTGGAAAGTGGAGGAAAGAAAAGAGATGGACATGAGAAAAACTCACCTTAGCAAAAGCAATAATTGGTTATTGAAAGGCTGGGAGCAGATTAACTCATCTAAGAGGTAAATTTAGAGGTGGGGGAGAAAGAACTGTGGCCACACACTTAGAGAACACCTACAGAAAAGGAAAGGGAAAACAAGGATCCATTGAAGGCAATATTGAAGAAATGATCATTGAGCTAGAATAATCAGGAGAAGGCAGAGTCCCTGAAGCCCAGGCAGGAGGGGATTTTGGGGAGAAAGAGCACAGGTGTAGTTTGAGGGGACAGGGGGTGTTTCTCCCCCAACCTGCAAGCCCTGGGTGGGTGTGGAATTTGCCCCACCATGTGCAGCCCCAGTGGCTGACTGGGGCTGCCCCGTCCCAAATATAGAAGTCAAACTATGCCTATGAGAAGGAGGACATCCATAGTATCAGTGACAGAACAAGGAGCCAAGAGTAGAGGTCCTAATCTTGGTGAGGAGAAAGCTGACAGTTACTTTGGTGAAGATCATTTCAGTAGAGTGGAGCAGGGCAGATGTAAACTGAATTAGTAGAGTCCAGATGGGAGCTGGGTGAGAGGAATATGAGCCAACAGCAGTAGATGGCACACTCAAGAAGCATGATATTTAATACAAGAGGATAAAAGGGCAGTGAAAAGAGTGCAAGTGTTCAGCTGTTTATTTGGAGAACAAAGTCTGCATCACCTCTGCCTTTGAGACAAGCTGTGAGCAACTAGCAGCAAAAGCTGTTATAGAATGCCAAGTGTAATGTGCTATGATAACCTAACAGTGAGAGTGGCAAATGTGAGAATCAATGTTTGGACAACTTATGTTTTTCCTAAAACAAGATACAGTATGATGGGAGGCGGTAAAAAGCTGCCTTTACCACAAATACAATATGCTGATAGAAAGAATATTTTATACGTGGATGTCAGCAGTCTTAATCTGAGAGCCCAATCACCAAGTACTATCTGAGAAATACAGAAATGCTCAAAAGTATGTCAAAAGGGAATGAGAGCCAATCAACAAGACTTCCATCTTTTGGTGGTTTATCAAAGAAATTTACAAACAAATCAAGATATAATATGACAGCTATAGAAATGATTGTGCAAAATGGTCGATAATTCTTACAGACCAGGAAAAATGTATGTCACACCCATCTCAGAATGACCATTTCGTTTTTGCTGCTGAACAGTTCAAGCCCTACACCTAGATCCAATACCTCTCCATCATAGCTGGTACTAATTGACAGGGTTGGTCTCAGTTGCAGCAAATGCAAAGGTCAATCATGAGCACAGATTCCAGCCCATTCCATCCTTAGAGACAGTCCTTCCAGCTCAGGGATGTATTCCACCTGTGGTGGTGAAAGCTTGCAGTCCCACTGCCAATGCTATACTTGTTCAGTAGGTAAATTAAGGACTTCTTGTTCTCCAAGACTGCCTAACTAATACCGTTCATTAACACTAAATTCACTTTTCAAAATGTAGGGCAATCTACAGGGACAATATATTTGGAAGAAAAGAAAACATGTTTGAATATAGAGACTGGTGTCTGTCTAAATAAGTACTTCTTTGTTTAAAACAAATAAAAAGCAAAACCACCCTATATAATTGCTTCAGTTTTATCTATCTAACTTCGGGTGTTATACTGCCATTCATCACTGTAGTATGTGAGCATCTTCCATGTAAAATCAATAGTAATAGTGAAATCCCTAGTGGAGTCTCTGGTATTCTCCCCTTTTGGTGGTAAAAAATCTGCATGAAGTCAGTTTAGTTTTGTATTCAGTTTTGTTGATTTTTTTTAATGTTTATTTGTTTCAGAATCTTTTCTGGTTGATTTTTGGGTTGACTGGGGTCTTTGAATCAAAGTGGTGTCAGTCTTATGGTGCAAAGGCCTTTTTGAAGAGAAAGGTTTTGCAGCACTTCCTAAAGACAGTCAGATTCTGAATTCTCCTCTGAAAGTTTGTTCTATAGCCAGATCACTTTGATCACAAAATCTTTGTCCAGTCCAATGTAACACTATCAGCAGCCACTGGGGTCACTATATATTGATTCCTGTCATGTAGCAGTGGTAATAAATGTTTGTAACCCTGATCCATGGCAGGTGCCAATGACCCGGAAGTAGAATTCAGTTTCTTGCTAGCACTCCTGTGTGTCACACCTTTATTACCAACACCAATGTGTTCCACTGCAATAAATGCCAGCAGAAAAAAATCAATGAATATTTTATAATATTTGGAATACTTATAATACTTGTTGCCAATCAGTCCATTGGAAGAGTTCCACCCTCCATATTGGATACTGCTCTTGAAGAGTAAATCCTGCTATCATTTCAAACTCCCTACTTTGTAAAATAAGTAAATCACACCAATTTCTATATGTATGTGTATATACTTTTAAAATGTAGTAAATGTTTACAATGTTTATGTAACAACTCCTTCAAAATCATTATGACCTATTTTATATTTTCTTTATATAAGGGGTGTGCAGGAAGAGCTAAAGGCCCAGCCTGCTCCTAGTGAAATCAATGGAAATCTTGTCATTGACCTTAATGAGATAGGATCAAGCCATAAAAAAACAGTAGGTCACACAGCACTCAGAAGGAGCACTGACCCTACTACACCAGCTCCAGGTCAGAATGTGAAGCTGTTATGATGTTGATAAATTATGCATATGAAAGTTACAGTACTGCACTGGTACACAGTGATAGCAGAGTTTCTGACACTGTCTTGGGGGGCGTGCCCTGTAAGCCCCATATTCCTCATTTACATATAATTGTGATATTGCATATAAAGCATGCCATGTGAGGTATTAGGGGAAAGATTACAATCTGCTGAAACCCTTTGTTCCATACAGGGGCAGCTTTAGGCACCAGCGCACCAAGCGCATGCCTGGGGTGGCAAGCCGTGGGGCGTGGCCTGCTGGTCGCTGTGAGGGCAGTAGTCAGGCTGCCTTCAGCGGCATGCCTGCGGGAGGTCCGCCGGTCCTGTGGTTTTGACGGCAATTCGGTGGCAGGGACACTGAAGGTGCGGGACCAGCGGACCTTCCACAGGTGTGCCAACTAAAGCAGCCTGCCTGCCATTCTTGGGGCAGCAAAATACATAGAGCCTCCCCTGGTAAAATATAAATATGTGTTTCATTAATACATATAGAATTATCAGAATTGCGGTGTATGGTTTTCACTAAAATATGCTGTGGGTTTGGGAAGTGCCTAGATACTAGCTCTTCAGAGACTGTGACCAGGAAAGAGGTAACCAATGCCCGGGTGGGGCTGCCGGGGCAGTGTTTTAACATCACTGCCCCTTTTGCCTCCCCTGTTGGTGGCCCTTTGCCATTGCAGAACTTTAACATCATGGCCCCTTTTGCCCCCCTGGGCTGCTGATTGGTTAGGGCAAAAATGGCAGCTGCCCTGGGGCTGGTGATTTAAAAAGTCCGGGGACACCCAGCCACCACTGCCACCATGCCAGAGCCCTGGGCACTTTTAAATCACCACTGGAGCCCTGGGAGTTGGGGGCCAGACAGCATAAATGGAGGAGGAGGAGACTGGCCCAGGTTTAAGAGTGAAACCTGTGTACTATGGACTGCAATATCCAGTGGGGTGAGAAAAACTGCTTGATCTAGATGTCCACTCTAATAGGATTGAGAGTTTAGACTGTGTGCTTATTGTACTGTATTTTGGTAACCACTCTGACTTTTTTCCTATCACTTATAATCACTTAAAATCTATCTTTTATAGTGAATAAACTTGTTTTACTGCTTATCTTTACCAGTGAGTTTGCCTGAAGTGTTTAGTAAATCTGTTCAGGTTTACAAAGGCTGGTGTATATCCACTTTCCACTGATGAAGAGGTGAACCAATTAATAAACTTGCATTGCTCAAGAAAGGGTCTTGAGCAGTGCAGGATTGTATATGGCTGAGGTACAAGGCTGGGAACTGGAGGGGATTTGGCTGTTGCCTTTCTCTGAGATTCATGAGTGACTCTGGGAGCATTCATACTGTAACAGGGTGCTGGCCAAAAGGCACTGACTCAGCCCCTGTTAGCTCAGAGCTTACTAGCTCAGCTCCCAGTAAGGGGAAGAGATTAGAGCTGACAGGTGGTGGCTGATTGAAGCCCTAAAGGACAGACACCTGTGAGCTTGATAGGAGAAGGCCTATAAAGCTAGCAGGAAGGAAGTAGGAGGGGAGGAACAGGAAAGTGAGGAGAGAGGGCCGGTTGCTCCCAGTTAGCTGTAAGAGCAAGCTGTTCCCCAACGGGCTATGTGCCTGATAGCGAACTGTATAAAGTTGTAGATATGGGGTGGTGGGAAAATACAAGGAAATAAAATGGCACTGTTGTTTGAAAGAGTGGTTTCCTGCGAATTTGTGCCATACAGCAATGAAGAGGACGTCTACACATACAATCTAGCTGGGTGTGGGGCTCCATATGCAGTTGTACTGAGTGGTAACAGGACCTGGAGGGGTTTGCTGCTTGTCACTAGCAAAGCATTTTGAGAGACAGCCCAGGCTGGAGAGTTAAGGGGGCACAGTGGTCCCACAGTCCCAGGTAGCACACCATGGATCCCATCACAGAGTTTCATATAAAAAAGATTTTAAAATAAAAATTTAGCTCACATTATTGATCAGTGACTGGGAAAATAAGATAATCTAAAATGTCAAGTTTTAATGAAAGGAATGAAAAAATGAAAACATTAATCTTTACTTTTTTATCTTATGTCTGATTGGGTTTCTTTCTAAAATATATGTGTTGCGGTACCTCCTACGCTGAGAGTGTGAATCTCTAATTTTCAGCTACTGGATGTTTTTGGATGTTAGGTGTAAGAAGCATAAACTGTTTAATATGTTCAATTAGTTGTTTAATAAGGTGTTTATGAAGTAATGTTAAGTAAATCACTGGCTTTAAAATAAGATCCAATATGGAATATATGAGCTATTGACCCTTGGACTCCATCTCTGAGAGTGGACTTGTTTACCATTAAAACACAGGCTCAAACCAATCAAAACGGGGTTTTCCCACCAAAACCAGCCCTCGGCATTCCATCTCCTCAGAACTTTTCCAGCCACAAAAGTGATATAAGGACTTTTTCAGTGCCTGCGCAGGGCTGTCCACCCCAGTCACAGTACTACACAGTCGGGTCTTCACAGTGCTCCAGAGCTGAAGAGTGAAGAATACTATGGGTTCCGCAGTGAGACTGAGGAAAAAGAAGGCTGTCACCACCATTCCTGCCATCCTGAATTCCTGGTGTCCATAATCCCAGAGGGCCTCCTTGCCGGTGACAAAATCCAACAGTCTTCTGGACTCCCCAGTGCTCCTCCTCAAAGGCTCTAAATCAGCCAAAGAGTAGAAGGTCCTGGGCATCACACCAGTACGTGGTATCCACTGCACCTGAACAGTAGGAAAAGGTTTCTGTGTTGGGGCATCATTTATCATTTTCCAGTTTCCGAGGGAGGGTTTTTATGGGCCTGAGCTTTAAGCTCCCAAAGCCAGTTACTGTTTCATTGTATTAATTAAGTTTGCATTTCCCCTATTCTTCCCAGTTTTCTGTACCTTTACCCTGAATACACTTACCTTTGTTTGTGCCAAATTACCTTGTCTCCTCTTTATTTTGTTTACACCATACAAGGAGGGAGGCTAAATCCACTGGTGATAGATACAGGAGGGAGTCGAGTTTGTATCTTCTGAGAAAAGAGGCTTTCTTTTCCTATTTCTCCCCTACCATTTCTAAAGTTTTCCTTTGAAGTGTTGCCTTATTGCCCTTGAGGTAACATGGACAAACTATAAACCCCTGAAAAATGTCAAGATCTTCAAATCTAGCCACGCAGCCATCTACTAGTGAGCAGCTGCCACATTTTATAACCTACAAATATGCAGAAGTTCTGCATTTACTGTACACCTTACCCTACCACTATTGTTAACACAGCAGAAATACTTAAATATGTTGTTCCAGCCAGTCAAATTACTGTGTGCCTGAACCTAAATTACTGATAGGAATTTATAAAGTAAAGCTCCAGCCACTGAGAAACTAGCTTTTCATAAACATACAGTTTATGTATGTTAGAGATTTTTCATGTAGTTTCATGGATATTCTGTTATCTGATTGGCAAAATCATACAGAGGACCAGATTCCCAGCTGGTGTCATTCAGCCTAGTTCAGTGGATCTCTGCTGAGGATCTGGCCCATTAAGTCTGTTCCCTAAACCCATTAGCATATATAACTATTCAAATATAATACAGTGAACAAGAATGACTATTGCACCTAAATCCACAGGAAAAGGTAATTATAGGACAGAAACTGTAGGTTCAGAAGTGTCAAACATTCTCTGCAGAAAGCCAAGTTCCGTTTACGATCCATGGACCAGGACATAGTTTTAAGTCTCCTCTGGATTCACAGTGAATTTCTCACTGCTGGGATATTTCCCCTTGAATCAAGAACAGAACATGGCCATAAATATACATTTATTAAGATATGATTATTTGTTAAGTGGCGTTCAGTATTACTGTTGCAGGGTGGCTGGCCCCTGTGATTAAAGGGGGTCCAGCTTCCCTGTGCCAGAACAGGTGCTCTCAGTTAAGCCAATTAAAGAGGGGCTGGGGGTTATGTATGGAGTTGCTCGTGGGCTCTGAAGGGTGAGAGAATGGCTCAGTGAGGACAGACCTAGAAAAGAACATGAGTACTTGTGGCACCTTAGAGACTAACAGATTTATTTGAGCATAAGCTTTCGTGGGCTACAGCCCACTTCATTGGATGCATAGACTGGAACATACTGCAAGAAGATATTTATACATATAGAGAACATGAAAAGGTGGAAGTAGCCATACCAACTGTAAGGGGCCAATCAATTGAGATGAGCTATCAACAGCAAGAGAGAAAAAACTTTTGAGGTGATAATCGAGATCATCCATAGAAGGTGTGAGGATACTTAACATGGGGAAATAGATTCAATTAGTGTAATGGCCCAACCATTCCCTGTCTACATTGAAACCTAAGTTAATTGTCTCTAATTTGCATATTAATTCAAGTTCAGCAGTCTTTCTTTGGAGTCTGTTTTTGAAGTTTTTTTATTTCTAAATTGCCACCTTCAAGTCTGTCACTGAGTGGTTAGAGAGATTGAAGTGTTCTCCCACTGGTTTTTGAATGTTATGATTCCTGATGTCAGATTTGTGTCCATTTATTCTTTTGTATAGAGACTGTCTGGTTTGGCCAATGTATATGGCAGAGAGGCATTGCTGGCACATGATGGCATATATCATGTTGGTAATGTGCAGGTGAATGAGCCCCTGATGGTGTGGTTGATGTGATTCGGTCCTATTCACTTGAATAGATATGTGGACAGAGTTGGCATCGGGCTTTGTTGCAAGAATAGGTTCCTGGGTTAGTGTTTATGTTGTATGGTGTGCAATTGCTGGTGAGTATTTGCTTCAGGTTGGGGGACTGTCTGTAAGTGAGGACTGGTCTGTCTCCCAAGATCTGTGAGAGTGTGGGATCATCTTTCAAGGTAGGTTGTAGATCTTTGATGATGCGCTGGAGAGGTTTTTGTTGGGGGCTGAAGGTGATGGCTAGTGGCATTCTGTTATTTTCTTTGTTGGGCCTGTCCTGTAGTAGGTGACTTCTGGGTACTCTTTTGGCTCTGTCAATCTGTTTTTTCACTTCAGCAGGTGGGTATTGTAGTTTTAAGAATGCTTAATAGAGATCCTGTAGGTGTTTGTCTTTGTCTGAGGGATTGGAGCAAATGCGGTTGTATCTTAGAGCTAGGTTGTAGACAATGGCTCATGTAGTTTGTCCTGGATGGAAGCTGGAGGCATGTAGGTAAGTATATGAGCTCAATTCTTGAGGGAGCCATTTAGGGAGCTGGGGATTGGTCCTGCTTTGAGCAGGGGGTTGGACTAGATGACCTTCTGAGGTCCCTTCCAACTCTAATAATCTATGATTCTATAGCGGTCAATAGGTTTTCAATATAGGGTGGTGTTTATGTGTCCATCACTTATTAGCACAGTAATGTCTAGGAAATGGACTGCTTTTGTGGATTGGTCTAGGCTGAGGTTGATGGTGGGATGGAAATTGTTAAAATCATGGTGGAATTCTTTGAGGGCTTCTTTTCCATGGGTCCAGATGATGAAGATGTCATCAATGTAGCATAAGTAAGGTAGGGGCATTAGGGGACGAAAGACAAGGAAGCATTGTTCTAAGTCAGCCATAAAAATGTTGGCAAATAGAATGTGTCTGTACAGATCTGTTCCTGTGCTTTTTCAGGGAGTTTCTTGAGCAGATGCTGTAGTTTCTTTTGGTAATCATCAGTGGGATCAGAAGATAATGGCCTATAGAATGTGGAGACACATGCCTAGAACCCTGACCAGGGACATTCTGTTTGTTACCCAAGATCCAAAAATCTGGAAATCCTGGATGCTCCATCATCTCAAGCATTGGCACCCTAACAGCAGGATTGTCTGACTATGTGGACTCCCTCCTCAGGTCCTGTGCTACCAGCACTCCCAGCTATCTTTGAGACACCACTGACTTCCTGAGGAAACTACATTCCATTGGTGATCTTCCAGAAAACACCATCCTGGCCACTGTGGATGTAGAAGTCCTCTACACCAACATTCCACACAAAGATAGATTACAAGCCATCAGGAATAGTATCCCCGACAATATCACAGCAAACCTGGTGGCTGAACTTTGTGACTTTGTCCTCACCCACAACTATGTCACATTTGAGGACAATATATACCTTCAAGTCAGCGGCACTGCTATGAGTACCCACACAGCCCCACAGTATGCCAACATTTTTATGGCTGACTTAGAACAAAGTTCTCTGTATATATAAATATCTTCTTGCTGTATGTTCCAGTCTATGAATCTGATGAAGTGAGCTGCAGCCCATGAAAGTTTATGCTGAAATAAATTTGTTAGTCTCTAAGGTGCTACAAGCACTCCTGTTCTTTTTGCAGGTACAGATGAACACGGCTGCTACTCTGAAAAGATCTACAAAAGCCAAGATCAGAGTGAAACTGCAGGAACAGAGGGTCTTTGGCAGTGGTCCCTGAGGAAGGGAGATGGGGCTGGGTAACAAGACCCAGCTGAAAGATTTGTTTTTCCTTTGGAAGAAGGCAGGATAGCCTTTGCATCTTCTGTAGCTGCTCAGAGAACAGGAGTGGACAGTAGTTCAGCAAGGAGGGGCTCTGCCAGCTTCAGACCAGGTAAAAAAAAAATGTTGTGTTTGTGTTTGGAACTTTGTGTTAATTAAACCAGACCCCAAGAAGGGCTGTGAGTGGATAAGAAAGACTGTGTACAATTTGTTTAAGAAGCCCTGAAAAAGGGTAAAACAGAGGCAGGGCATGGCAGAGGCACCCATGGCCACAAGAGGGTAATCTGGAGGCAGATGATCCTATTCCACTAGTTCAGTGGGAAATATTTTCATCTTTAGAACCACCATTATCGTGGCCGTTCTTTGTCTTCCCATTTCCCATCTTTGTGTCTCTCATCTTTTCTTTCTACTCTGTTTCTTTCCCTGCCCCAACTGCCAATTCACTCCATGTGCTTCGTTCCCTTCTCCTGTTCCAGCTGATAAAACAATCAGCAATGAAATAATGAGTGCTGACAAGTAAAAATGGAAGAGGGGAATTCACACTGCTCAGTCACTTTGTCAGGCTGACTGCAGATACTGGGAGACAACATTGCCTCAGTATCTCCCTTTGGCATTTGGAATATTAACTTTGCCAACAGGAGGGCTAAAAACATACTTTAAAAAAATGAAAGCTTAGATTCTGCAGAAAGGGGATCTTAAAGAGGAGAAGGGGGAGAATGTGAAAAGCCCACTCTGAGCTGAGTGGATGGAGAGGCAAATAGGGCCAATCAAAAATTCTCCTTCAAAACTATTTCTTCTGGGGGAAAAAATGGGTTTTTAACTAAACAAAGGTGGTCATGGAAAGTGTCTGCTGACAGAGAGAGACAGAGATAGAAACAAAACCTAGGGACGTTCAGATGAAACCACCCATCCTCTCGGGCTGGATTTGAGGAGGAATTCTGAAGGAATGTCTGACAAAAAAATGGTTTTCAGTTGCTGAAAGCCAGAAAAAATTGGTTTTTCAGATTTTCAATTAAAAGGCAACATTTCCTGCTGAAAACGATGAAAATGAACAAACACAAAATCATGTTTGTTAAATGTTTCTGGAAAACAAACAAATGAACAAATGGAAACCCTCCATCCAGCTCCAGACCCAACAGTGCCAGGAGGAGGGAAAAGGAGAAGAACAGGAGGGATGAGTACCTTTCCCAGACCTGAAGAAGAGTTCTCTGTAGCTGGAAAGCTTGTCTCTCTCACCAACACAAGCTGGGCCAATAAAAGATACCACATCCCTCACCTTGTCTCTCTACTACCTTGGAACCCACTCCTCCAACACTGCAAACAACAATAGTAAGAAGCAATGGTGGATTCAGAATCAGGATTTGTGTATTTTACCCATGTAAAATTAAGACAAGCTGACTTTGAATTATGGGCAGTTTATAATCAGGTTAGGGCTAAAGAGGGCTTTGCAGTTTTCTACTAATGCCACAAACTCGAAGTTTACTCTCAGTGGCAATGTAGTTTTGTAAAAGGGGAAAGATTAGTACAATTTGGGGAGAAACCAGAGGAGAGTCCTATATTTGACAGGCGCCTGTTCCCTGTTGTATAGATAATCTCCATTCATTAATATATTCTGAGTTCCGATCTCGCATGGAATTAGTTTTTCTTTTTTTGATAAAAACAGAGGGAAAGGGGACAGTGGCAGGGCAGAGATGTGGGGGAAGATCCCCCATAACTGTGCAGGCTAATAGGAAGCAGAAATAGAGGGCACCTGCTAGTGTGAGTGTCAATTCACCTCTGAACTTCTTGTGGTTAAAGAGCCCCATTCCAGATAAATAATTTGTAAACAGTATGAGCTATAACCTGCCATCGAATTTTAAATACAACTCCCTATTATCTTTGATAGGGAGTCCTGTTATAAACTGAGGGCACAAGAAGGTTCTAAGATACTACCTGTGCTATAGAAACCATATCTTTGGAAATTAGACAAACTCTTATTCTGATCCATAGAACAAGTTACTAGTGTTCTGCAGAGAGCTGGCTGGTCATGAGACTCAACTCTCCTTCTCCTTTCCATCTGCCAAATGGCATGAAAAGATGTTGAAAACGACCTTTGATACTTTCCTAATATGACTGCCTCCTTTAAGAAATTGTAGTTGCTCCAGTCATGAAGGGGAGTGATCTGAACAATTGAATTTAGGAAACGAGTTGGTCCACAAAACAATGTCTCTTATAAAATGAGGTCCATAAGGAAAAAAAATCAGGAAATCCTGAGTTAAACAGACAAACAGGTTATTTAATTAAGCCTAAGTATGTTGCATTAATCTATGTCATATATTTTCTTATTATTTACTGTTTGATCCTAGTTACCAAAATATCTGTGCACAAACAATAGTCTCTTCCTTTAAGATCACTATCTTCCCCTTGTTTGAGTTTTTCAGTGATGTCGTAACACTGAGGGCTCAATTCTGATCTCTGATCAGTATATACATGGCACCACAAGCGGGAGCACCACTTGTTTGGGATTATTTTAGCAGTGTTTTAGCAGCACCACCCACCCAGAACTATAGCTGTGCCACGAAACTTCTGTCTGCTAAAAGGCATATATGATTGTCTAATACACTTGTGGTAGAAGATTTTGAAAAGGGATTGTGGTTTAGTTACATTTGGGAACTTTATACACTGGGTGGTTTGCATGCTTTTGCCTGAAACTAGTGTATCTAGAGCAAATGTAATCATTCCGCTGCTTAAATAAACAAGATACATGAATCTGCTCAGCTGTATAGATTTTATACAATAGCCCCAGTGAATTTTTACACGGTTATGGGCTAAACCAGTGACCAAGATACAAAATACAGCATTCAAGGATATCCAGTGGCTTGCTTCACTCTTAGGTGGGCTTTGATTCCACAAACAAAACGATCCATTGGACTCAGACGTAGTTTCCTAAAAGCAATGATAAGGGAAAAAATCAATAGAAGCTATTAGGACATTAGAAATAGCCATCCCTGTATGTAACTATTCCAGACCACATGAGAATGTATGAGAAAACACAAATGAATGGAAATCTCTTGTAAGTGAGGAGATCTTGCAGTATTTCATGGCATGGGACACCTACTTCTCTCTGAAATTAAAGTTTTTCCACTGGGGAATATCACAACTGAGCAACCAGTTTCAGATCAGTTCAGTCCTATCATTCCCTTTGATCCAAAGTTGAAGAAGACTAGAGAGAACTTTGCTAAATACAACTCCATAGATATAAACTATCCTGCAAGCGCATGGAAACTTCCCACTTTAAAGTGGGTTAGAGATTTGCTTTTTGCGTCTGAACTTTCTCCAGAGAATGAATATCAAGGCAGGGATAACGCTGGTGGTGATGGCAGTGCTTTAGCAATTCCTTCAATGTTAGCCCATGAATTCTTCAAATGCATTTCATTCTTTCATGTGGAATGTCCCCTTTCTTTCATCTCACGTACTGGCACCAAAATAGCGGGATCTTTTATGGAAGGGAAAAGCGAGAGGGGATCTTAATGCTCAGAAATCGGCTTCAAATACTTGATGTGTGTGTCAGGAATATTATCCACTGCTAGGAAAGTAACCAGACATATGGCATGAAGTTCTACAGAAGTGGATGCTTATGTTACGGGATAAATATTCTTGAAGCCCTTCAGCTGACTAGCGCTCCTGCAATCTCTGCAAAGAGTGTAAGTAATTTTGGAAAGGAAGAAAATTGCAAATAATTCAATCCTAAATTCATTTTACTGAAGCTGTTGGTTAAAATATGTGGATTTCCCCAGGATAACCTGACAGGTGTTTCTCTAATAAATAAAACATGGATGATGGACTTTGTCCTTAGATTGATTTAGTGGGCGATGACTATTAAAATGTTTAATTCTTGATCACAGATTATTATTAGGCTTTAACCTCCCACTATTTGCATGTTTTAAAGAATCTCTGATCTATCCGCCTGCTCTCATTTAGTGCACGTAAAAGATTCTTGTGCCAGCCGTTCTTATCAATCCTAATGCCATTTGCCTTTAAATGGGAAAGAAAAAGCTGTTCAGAAAATTCTCTACGGAGCTCGAAAAATAAAGATTCAAAACCCACACTGTTCACTGCTGGCGTGCACGTCCCAACAAGTCTCGAATTGTTACATCTGTGGGGCAAAACCAGTTCTCTCTGGTAGTTCCAGACTCCACTAAGGTGGGAAAGATACCTAACTATATGGACCTTTCCCCACATTGGTGGTGAACATCCAGCATATGGGCGGTGTTAATATATTTTGTCTCTTTGTTTTAAGGAAGGATAGGTTTTTTTGTTTGCTTTGTTTTGTTTGTTTTTCGCCAGATTTCCTTATTTAAGATTGCCTGTCACAGCATAGAAAATGTATCAAACCAGTGTGGCTACTGTGCTTACTTTTTTAAAAAAGTGTATCTGAGATCACATAGTAACTGCTTGGATATTTCGATCAGTCTCTTCGTTACACTGTATATTAATAATAGACCTTAATCTCTAACCTGGACCAAAACGACCCTGACTCTGTTTAACTATTGAACCTGGAGGGCAATTTTCTGCCATGACTGGTACAAACTCTTTCTGGGTTAAACAGAAGATAAAAATCAATAAAATAACGAGAAGCTCTTCTTTTCTCCTAGCTGAGAGATTTTAAGGTTTCTAGTGATGGCTTCCCTGTCCCTCCCCTCATTCTCTCTTCATCGGTTTCTTTATTAACCCATGCCATTATCTCAACATTTTTACTTGGTTAATTGCAGTAAGACCCCTTTGTGTGTGGTGTTTGTACGCTGAAATTGACTAAATGCCTTCGTTTTTCTCATTTTCCCCATACATTCCCTACTTTTATTCGAAATCTGTAGTCACTTTTGTATCAACTATTTCTGTTGTCCCAATATTTTTTCGAGGCAGTAAAACTAACCGAATTTTGGGACTTTTGTCCCATCTTCTTCATACAGTACATTTGTTTCACTTTTTAAGCGTGTTGCCCTTTTTAGTTTCTGAAATGTGTTCCGCCCTCCGAGCGATCTGACACCGTCAGTCCCTATTGGTATGGTTTGCAAGTTTTCCCTGTACCATGTTCTCTTTCTCTACTTGATTAATTTGAGCTCCTGCTCTACTCTTCTTCTGCTTTCCAGAGCAAAGTTTTCTAAGTCAAGACATTACAAGACTTTTAAGTAATTCCATATCTAGTAGTAAGTGTACATACATGAGTCCCTCCTTGTGCACTGGCAGAAATCTCTCATTTTTTTCTGCATTAGGATTAGCTAATAATTTACTAACAGAACGGCGCTTTTATATTCACATTTTAAAACTGATTTTGGTTTGAAGGTTTTTGCAGAGAATAAATATTGAGAAATTGCCCTGTGCTTACTTTTAAAATTAACTTTACACAGGGTTTAATTTTCCACAGAACTACGTGATATTTTATGTTTTCTTTCTTTCTTTCTTTCTTATGAATCTTAAAACTATTATTTATAGCGGAAAGAAAAGTGCAAAGATCTAAATTGCAAGGTGTGGGATAAAGGCACAAAGGGTCATACCCCAAAAGGGCTAATTACAGTAAAGGTAGTTGTAAAGATTACCTTAACATACTAATTGTGAGTTGTCTTTTTTTTCCAGCTGTCATTTCCTGATACATTATTTGCTATGAAATGTAACTAAACTAAACTAAACTAAACTAAACTAAACTAAACTAAACAAGAATGCTGCATTAGACATCTTCAGAAAGCCTCAACCATGAGCTTGTTCTAATTGCCTTTTTAGAATGATTTTAACTGATTCTATCCCATTTTCAAAGTTTCATTGTGGTTGTTACTGGGCTCAACGAAAGTAAAGAATTAAATACGTGGTTATGTTTAACACACGAGGTGTTTCATGTTGCAGGCACACTGCGCTGTATGCTCAAGCTCTAAAATATGGTACAAAGTGATGGCATCTATCAACTCTTTTCGAATTAAAGGTACCTCGAAGCCACTTATAATGCTTTGTAACTATCTGGTGGTTAAAATAATTCCCAACTCAAATATTTTTCTAGCTTTTTAATAACCCTAATCATTTCAATTTGGGGGAGGAACAGAAGAAGGAATGGAGGTATGTTAGATAGTCACTTTTGTTATTTACACAAGTAATATTTTTCCTGCATTTTACTTGTTTATTCAAGTATGCTCTTTGCAATAAAGTCCTGACTGCTAATCTCTATTTGCTGACTGACATTTTTGTTTGTTTGTTTCCACTACGGTGATATTTGAGGAGGTAGCTTCAGATGCTGCAGCATGACCCTGGGTTGTGTTAACAGTGACCGCAAATGTCTTGAGCATTTCCTCCAAATGTTCCAAATCCTCCCTGCTTCCCCACTCCCGAAAAGGTCAGTCAGTCAGAAATGTTGACTGTTGTTATTATTTTTAAACTGACAGTGCAGCTAGATTAAGCCATTTGTGCTGAATCACATCTTCCACGCTGGTGTTTTGCACAGTTTATTTTTCCCAACTGAAGAATCGCACAGACTCTTCTACCCCAAGTAAACTGTTGGAGGGGAAGGGGAAGATGCCGTGAGGAAATATGTTGTCTATTCTCCTGTGATAGTTCATCCGAACTGTATGTCCTTGATTCGCCACTAGAGGTCACTGGCCCATCGCAGTCTTGCTTCACCTAGATCCACCTCCATTTCTTCTTACACAAATTAGCACTGCGTTAATTAACACTGTAGTCCATCAACGGGCGTTTCTCTGTACAGTACAGGAGCAGAGCTTAAATAGAAAAATCAAACCAAATATAAAAAGCACCTACCAAAACTCTTCATCATGTACAAATTGGGAACCGCACGTCTGAGTGACCGGGGGCAAGGTATAGTGCCATCACTCTTTTAACTTTTGTCTTGTTTGCTTGCTAAGTTGCTGTGAAATCTCTTCTCCCTGTGCAGAATCACTGGCGTTTTCACTCCCCTCCTCTGGCTCTTTGAGGCTGCTGGCCAGCACACAAATGCAATGGTGCTCCTAGCCTCAGTTAAGAAAAGGTGTTAGGAATTTGCCCGTCTAGGTGCAAAAGAAAACAGAAATCAACGTAAAGGGGGAATGTTTATTAGAGAATGAAACGATGAAAGGTTTTAATGTTGACTTTCAATTCGATGGGTGAAATCAATGCAACAAACGGCCGGGGATTTACGTCACTAAAACGAACAGATTTCTAATTCCTACTGTAAAATAATTCAAAGGGGTCAGACAAAAATGTGTGCTAACACTTATTGGAGCAATAGGTGTATACTTGTATTTTATTTGTATTTTCTGTCGCGTGCCTGTTTCTGAATACCCGAAAGGTCTTTAAATATCTGAATTTCGTTTAATACCTATGTTTCCAAAAGCATTTAAGGAGAATGTCCAAAAGCATTTTCCACGTTTATTTGAAACAAGACCAACTGCTGGTCTCCGGGGGGACGTATGGGAGGTCGGGAGGTAAATTGAGTCATAGATTGGAATAAAAATGCCAGTGATCTAGCTTGCTTGATACAGACAAGTTTATTTAACACCTATTATTGAGTTAGATTACCGCTCTAGGGACAATAAATATTTCCAAAAGAAAGAAATTTCAGCAATAATAAAGTGGAGTAAATTCACAGATTACATATGAAGTATAAGTTTGGGCCATTACATTTTTCTTAGAGAATATACAGTAATCCTCTTGGATTGAGCATGACATGACCTTGAAATGTTCCACTTCTTACTGCTTGATATTTAAAAAAAAAATCATATAGACTTTTTTAAAGGGACCTATGTCGTTTGTATTTAACAAATGTATTTAATTTACCATATTTATTTTCCGTGTTACGAAACCTGTTTAACAAAATGCTAGGCACATGCATTGTTTTCCTTTAGCTTTGTATTCCTCTCCTAACAGACAGGGATAAATCTGGCTTTCCCTGCATTTTAGTTTTTGACTAAAAGTGTTGATTATTTGGATCTGTTTCCTTTGGCCCCTGGTTTATCTGGTGAGAAGCATTTACTGGAGATTAAGTGGGAAGTTGTCATAGGGTTAGGGTCCCTGTTTTAGCGGATGAATGTTTAGCTCTGTCTCAAAAAAGGAGAGTGACTTAGAGGGGGCAAACACTGATCTCAGGGTCCCAGGGACCTTTATAAAGGGTAAGAGGCACTCGGATGTCAAAATCAAAAAGCAGCATAGCCCAGAGTAAAAAATGCTCATTTTTGTTTTCTGACCGTGATCCTTGATTCTTCAATGGCACTTTGTGATGAAGTTTTCTAAGTGAAACCTAAATCTGCCACATCAGCATCTAGCCATAAATACATACACACAGAGAGTTTTTAAATGTCTATATGCTACATAAGGTATGTGTATGTATCCGTATATAACTTATACAAATATATACTGCACAAGGCATGCACGCACGCAACTTGTTTAAATGGTTCATTCTTTTTTCTGAAGATCTATCCCTCAGTACTAGCAAATTAAAATCTGATCCAGGTACATTATAGCTTTGTTGCACAGGTGCCTGTTGTGAATAGCATTATATCATGGATTTGGCCCAGACAGGCTCTTACCAGACGGAATTCAAGAGAATTCTCCCCCACCCCCCTTCTACCCTATCCCTCTATTATGGGAATGTACCTGATTTCCAGTAGGTATCTTTTGTTGGAAAATGATTAAGTGCAGAGTTGCTTGGGAACGTCTGTACAAGAGAAAGAGCCCTTTCTTGGACTAGACGGAGGACAGCCCCTATTTGTTCATTTCTGATACAGCTCATCTCAAGAGAAGATCCAGGTGCACGAAAGAAGGGCTCCCCTGGCAGTTCTTGCAAGACACATGCCCAGAGTGCTTGCTCATTCCAGCTTTGCACGTTTAAATAAAATGCTAGACGCTCAGCATATTTATATAGAGAGAGAGAGACCAGCAAATATATATATAAACGTGGGTTGCTGGTCTAGATCCCCCAGATTGCCGAGCACTTCCTGCTAGACTCTAGCCGCCCTCGTGTTAAGTTCAATGGATCTTAAGGTACTAAGCACATTGGAGATCAATCATTTATTCAATATCAGATACCTTTGTGGATGTGCATTTTGCACAAAACCCACGGAAAGGTCTTTGGGAAATAACGCTTGTCATTTCTTTCCCATGGGGGAAAACTCTTCTTCCCAGAATATATCTGGAAAGTGCCACCACCAAAAAAATTCCAACGAAAGTCTATTCCATTTAACTATTCATGTGCATCTAGCAATCACAACGAGATAAAAAAAAGATATTAATTATAAAACTCAGAAACTGGTTTGATTTCTTCTAACATTTCGGATTAGAATGATCAGTTTGGTACTTTTCTATTTTGCAGTGTAATGTTCACTTTTTAATTTGTTCAAACTCGGTATTTGGTTTATCTGGTCGCCTTTATTTCTTTACATAGAAAATCTTAAGATGTCATAAGGCCCTTTCTTATTTTCCATTCTGAATGTTAAAAAGTACACCGTGATTAGCAGGTATACCTCAGACAGAAATGGACTCAAAACTTCTTTGGGATAAACCAAATACAGTGTAAAGGCGCTTCGTGCGACCATTGATTTCAATAGGAATTTTGCCTTTGACTTCAGTTGGCTCAGGACTGGACCCTCGTGCAAATCTTAAAAAGTCAAACACCTACGACCAAGGAATGTTGAGAAATGAGCATTTTATAAATTACTTAACATATATTTTTATCATGACATGACGTGGCATTAACATTTTATATATTTATCTCCAATATATAAAATGTTAATGCCAAGTCATGTCATGATAAATACTCCATACGTGTCCTGATTATAGCTATTGTACAATTAAGGGACTCGATCTTGCATTCCTTACTCGGGAAAAAACGTCAATTGAAGTTAATAGAAGTTTTGCGTAAGTAGAAATTGTAGGACTGAGCTTTATTTTTAATTGTATTTAACTACCATAGGTGAAAACAGTATATTTTACATTTCTAACTTATTTTTGGTTAATCGATTTAATCGTGTGCAGACCGGAGTAATATAGTGTCATCTTTTTAAAGCTGAAGTCTCCGATGACTTCACAGGAGAGTTCTGCTTAAAAATCGATGACATGAAATGACCAGTACTTACTAAGGAATACGATTTTTGCTATGGTATTTTTGTTGACTACACATCGAGATTGCATTGTCCATAGAGAGCATTGCCAACTGTAAGTACAAATAAAAACGTACTAAGAGCAGAGTAAAGCTTTCAATAGCCAAAGTAATAATAGATAAGCGAGAACACAATTTTAAATCATTTCAGAAATAAAGCAGAACTTTAAAACTGGTTGGCCTGTCTCTGTCTCTATCAAAAGAGCTTCAAAGAAAACTCGCTAAATCTCATTTCACCTGATAAGACTCATTATACTTAATAAAACAGCGGATAATACTATTAATGAACAGAAAAAAACAATACCTGAGTTTTAAAAAGCACGTAAAATTAAGCACTTTTTTCGTCTTAAATCTTGTTTGTAAACACTATGAAGTTATTTACATTCACTTACACTTGCTTTTTAGAATCAAGTCTCCAACTGTAATAATAAACTGGCTGTAGAACTGCCATTTTTCAACCAGAAGACAAACTATTTCAGCCAGAATCAAAACAAGTGGTCCCAAACCTGGTCCCATATAATTATTTCAAATGGAAAATCTCCTAATGACTTCAATGACAGTAGGACCAATCTGATTATTTTTCTCCACCTTTTTTGTCTCTTGAAAGATCGACAGCAGCTCGTTTCTCTGCAGTTGACATGCCCAGAAACAGATAAGCTGTTTTTGTATGCTGGAAACAATATAGGCATATTGAAAAGTATGTTGCCGTTGCTGTATATATAGGTAATGCTTTGGAGAAGAATAAACCTGAATGTGAACTACCTCAGCAATAAATATACACCAGGCAACTCATGGTCCTTAGTAAAGTCACTGGGAATTTTTTATGTACAATGTAAGGAAAGATTACTCTGCTTATTACCGGAGTTTGAATGATAATCTGTCGAAATGTTACATGTTTCAGATTAAGGCATGTCATAAAACAATATGCAGACATTTGTTATCCAGCAGTTTGTAATATATTAACATTTATGTGTGTATTTTTTCGGGGTGGGCGTGTTAAGCGAGTTCACCTTTAAAACTTAAAGCAAATTTTAGGATTTGAGTTGCAAGACAGTAAGTTAAATTATGAGGAAATGATTAGATAATCATTTTAATGAAAAAATATAGTTCAGATATTTTAATATTTACATTATATCAGAATAAAATTAACTTTATACATAGTTATATGCAGATATTTATACTCATTACATTATGCACTTCACATAATGCCAAAATCTTGGGGAAAATAAAGATTTGTCTAGGTTTATAATATTATAGAGAGAGTTAAATTATTTATTTCACAATCATTTAATTTTGTTTTCCTTCTAACCAAGCAAATGTCATTTTTATTTTGATATAACCAATCTACTTTTAAAATAAAACTAACTTCCTGTTAATCCATTTTACCTCAAGATCATTGATACAATCGCTCTTTAATTTAACTCGGTTATTTTGAAATAGAAGATGACGGGTAAATTAATCTTAAAACATGGAGTCAAAGTCTTTGTAATTTAATGTTTGCAATCCCCCACTCTGTACAGACACATATCACTTACATAACATCTCGAACCACAATCTTGCAGTTGTACTATGCGGACGCATCAGTTATTTGCCAAATCATATTGTGCCATAATTTGCATTGCAGAGGAAAGGAGATTTTGTCTGATAGAATCACTGTTGTGTAAATTGTTAACAAACTGTGGTAAATGTAACAATTAGAAATGTAGGGGGTTGTTTTCCAAGCGGGTTGTTTAGGTATTCTGTGCTGTAACATCTAGGCTGAATATAAAGGTAAACAGGTTTCTGTGTAGATGAATCGTTTGTAAAAACGTAGCAGTTCACCTTCAGTTCAACAAGGAAATCAAGAAGACAATTAGTATGTCTTTCAATACTGAAAGTTTCCACTGCTTTTCTCTCCCTCCCATCCCCCCAAAAAGGTAGGTGTGTGTGTCTGTGTGTGTGTAGGTGAGAGAGCGAGCAAGGGAGCTATAATTCATAAAACCTCCTATAGAATTAACAATGGAGGCCTGCTTTGATTGTGTTTAACAGAGCACTGACGGTGGGGCTGGATTGATAAACAGACAGCGTTTTAACCAATCCATAAAATTATTTGAGTGTCTTTCTATGCCCAGTTTGCACTAAAAACCCTTTGGCAAAGACTTCCCAGATGTTATCTGTCTTAATCTGTTGTTTAAAGCATCTCCCCGCCCTACCCCGCTCCTGTTAGTTTCCATTTTTAAATACCTTTTAATTTTGTGTTTTGTCTCCCTTCTCAAGAAACATTTTGAACGACTGGGAAAGGAGCGCATTTTGAAACAACCGAGGTGCTCATTTGCTGAATCCCTAACCCACCTGGACCTTGAGTGACACCTCTGCATTATCACTACCACGCAGCAGTTTGTCTGCTGAATTCATTTGTGTGGGGCCAAATCCCGGGAGGGAATGCACAGACTCTGTGTCGAGGTTACCTTCCCCCCATCCCCAAAACCACAATCCTTTAAAATAAATTCAAGAGGAAAAAGTCATCGAACGTATTGGGCACAATCTAAAGCTGTGTAAAGGGCTATTTGCATGGGGCTGGAGGAACTGCCCTCCCCTAGTTAGGGAGAGCAGCCCTGAAATGCAGGGGCTGCTGCGCGGAGATGAGAGAAGGAGGCAGGAGAAGCGCCGGCTGTTGGGGCTGCCCGGGATGTGGAGGGAGGCAGGGGATGCAGGATCTCCCTCATTAAGCCGAGCTGGAGACGAAAGTGGCTCGCGGCCCCACTCCCCTGGATTTTCCCACCCTTTCAGACGCCTGCATGCTTAATCAGTGGAACAAGCAGGAAGGGGGCCTAGCAGACAGGCTTTTGTACTTCCCCAGCCCTTGGTCAGCTCGGAGCTGACGTGCACATCAGGCTCCCCCCGAGGCTTTTTTTTTTCCGTCCAGGAGTGGGTGGTTGATGTCTGGCGAAGGGGGCGCGTCACGTTGCAGCCCGGTGAGGGCAGCATCCTGGTCACCCCTCCTCCCCTCTCCCTCGCTCTTGGCGAAGGCTGAATGAGCAGGGCTTGGCTCGGAAAGTCAATGCTCTATGTGAGCGAGGGCGTGCGTGTGTCATGAGGAGAGACTGACGAGAGGAGACAGGAGCTGAACCTCTCGCAAGCAGGCAGCCTTGGGAAAGTGGGAGTGCAAGCGCCCCGGCCACCATTCACACTGGCATCGCTGGGGTAAGTACAGGAGCACCAGCCGCCGCCGCCACTGGGCACTGTCCATCACCTGGCAGGAGTCTGATGGCTTTCCCCTTAGTGCCCAGGCCCTGGGGGCAAGGTGTGTCCCAATCCCCGTGCGCTTTGGAGACGGCGAGGCGATGCTTACCCACTTGGTGGGTGAGGGTGGATCGGGCGCTTTCCCTGAGCTGGGGCAGGGTGGAGAACGGAGGAGGTGGAATGAGAATATCGGCAGCAGCACCCCCTCCCTCCCTGCCAATATTCCTCCCAGATAGCCTGGGTGCGCTCGGTCCCTTCGCCTACTTCATAGGAAACGCTGATTTCCTGTAAACACGGAGAGAAAGTTTAGTGCTGAGCTCAGTGGGTTGCGCCGGGCGCAGCAGCAGCAGGGGAAAGCTAGAGGCCATTTCACCAGCCGGCCTTGAATATCCCTTTCTTTTCTTTTAATTTCTTACTGTTAATGACAAATCTTATTTACACGAGAAAATACTATTGGATTACAAGCCTGATCACCTGATGACGACCTGCCTATTGGCGTATTTACACGCGCGCGCGCGCGCGCATACACACACACACACTCTGAGGGCTGTATTCAATGAGGGGCAGCACGTGTAGGGAAGAAGAATTTATACGCACACGGGTTCAGGGAAAGCTGGAACGCCCAGGACCATAGCCACACGTCGCACATTAGTGTGAGACTGCGTGCGTGCGCATTTTAAAGTTGCCAGTCATCTAGCTATGGTTGATTTAATGAAGAAGTAAGGGCTGACTTTTGTAAGAGTGTGTACCCAGGATGCCTGTTCGCTCTGGTGGGGATAAAGTTGACATTTGTCCTGCCCATGGCATTGGCTACCTTTGTGTTAGCTGGAGGAATCAGAAATGCAACTGAGCCAAGTTCTACTGTCTCCATGGGGATACTTTTGAGAGACAGGTACAAAGTCGGTTCAAAGAAAGAAACGTTTACCTTGCTTAGGCAAAGTGGAAACGCAGATATGGCTTCAGAAAGAACTTTCACATGAAGAGGGATGTTCAATTTTTTTATTTTTTTTTAAAAGCCCTCACTCCTGTGCTGGGGCTTTTCCTCCTGAAAAGATGGGTTAAGGTGCAATGACCCTTCCCTCTCCCCGCAACATCATTCTTTTGATCATCTGCAGTCTACATCCCTTGGCCAGCCACTCCCAGAGTTTTATGCAATATGCCTGCTGCCACAATTAGCCTGCCCAGCTAGCACGCCAATTTATCGATGGGAATTGTTAGAGGTTTACATTTTCATGTCTTGATTAATGCATGTCGACTGCTCTGCTGATCACTAGCTCTATTTCTTTGTTCATTCATTCCTACCCAAAAGCTTTAAAAGAATAGAGAGGGGGGAAACCTAACACAGAAAACGAGTTTTGTAGTTAATATATTGGAACAAAGGACAATACTGATTTCCTGTGTTTATAGTATTTAATATCCCGTGGTGTTTTGTTAAATAGTTACTATATTATCAGACACGAAAATGTATTAAGAGATGCCTGAAACTATTCGTTAACACGAGCACATACCCCACAACAAAAAGTATTTTAATAAAGGTACTAAAATCTAGAACTAATAATTTTTTCTGAAATGTGAAAATATCTTAGAACAAGCCGATTGCTCTGCAACAAGATCAAACTTTAAATTCATATCCGTGCTGTTTTTAGGAATATTGTTACAGTAAACCCCATGGATAGCTAATTTTTGGTGGACAGGTTGGGGAAACTTCATTATTTTCAATGCAAAATAATAGGTATTAAATTCCTTACTGCCAGATACAAAATCAACATTGTCTGGTGTCATTAAAACAAAACAACAATAATATCCACAAAAAATACCTAGGCAAATAAACTGTCGTATTAGTGGGAAAGCGGTGTGTTATTATCCATATTGCAGAAGGTGCGATCACCCAGTATCTAAAAACCTCTTCAATACTTAAAGACATATCTGATTTTCGTTTTGTTTTAGCTTTGTGGGTATAGGTGAGATCCTTGACCAGATACAATATATTTGTCAGTATCTTTCCTGTTTATTGTATTATACTTCCTAAAAAGAAAACGTTAATATTATTATGTTGTGGGTATAGGGCTCTTACAGACTCAGATATAATGTAATTGAGAGGTAGCCAAGTTTTGTTTATTATCCTTAATTCACATTTAAAGCATACATGCTTTGGGGACCTACATCTGGATGCACAGAATGAAAGGAAGTTAAAACCTCTGAAAGGTAGTTGTGGCACAGACACGTTTACAACAGCATATGTCAGCCATATTACCTTTTAAAATACATATTTAATGGGCCTGAGGCACACGATTCCGTAATAGTTAAAGAGGTGAACGTTTTATTTAAAATACAAAATAAGTAAGTAAAAAGAAAGAAACTGTTGCAGGTACATAGAAATGTCCTTGAATGACGATAAGCTTGTTTTCCCACTCCTACTGTATCTTAAAGATGAGCCTATTTTAAAAATAAATGCTAAAATGAAGTCTTAGAAGTCAATTACCGATCCAAACTGACTGTGTAGAGGCCCAGTTAGTAGACTACCGAAAATAACAAAAACATTTAAAAGCAGTTAATCCAATCAAATGTATAATCTACATCTTCGTGTGTGCGTTCCTGCTAGCAGGCTAACAAGATTATCACTTCTCTACCCGTGTTTACATTCGTAAACATACCTTTTTGGTAAGATTAACCCGACCCTTAATTTTAGAGTGATAACAAAAACAAACAAACAAACGACCCCCCCCCCAACAAACAAAAAAAGAGGCCACAAGAAACACTTAAGTTACTCAATGTACATTGGGAGTAGCTGGGATGTGTTATTTCCATACAGTACCAATATAAATTAAATAAAACAAATTCTCTTTTTTAAGATTAAATACTAAAACTAGACTATTGTCAAGGTCATCCATCCCTCCTCAAATGGTCTGTGAAATACTGCTGCCTTTAACAGTAAATTACATTTACTGTTACATGCCTATCTTTTAGTCCTAACACTGGAAAGCTAAAGCCTTGGGGAAATGTCCCTGCTGAAATGATTTTTAGAATATTCCTTCCCCTCCCCTCCTCCCCATATTAAAAACAACCACCATAGCAGGACAAAGGCTCAACCTGGGCACAGTCGTGGGTGAATGAAAGGGTGAGGTGGGGGCGATATGAAGGAATTGCCAGTGCTGCCCTTCTTCGGTCCTGGTACCCACTGTGTCCCAACTTTCCGGGAAGGACCTACTCCGCAGTTAAGGGTTTGAAATGATTCTCATCAGGTCAGTAATGTCTGAATACAATAATCCTGATCATCACTGAAAGGGGGAGCGTTTTAACTTCAGACTTAATGTAGCCTGGAGCTCTTATGCCTATATAACAGGGAGAATAGGTCGATTTCTTTTAGAAGGAGCGTTTCCTGAGCTGAATATCACAATCGCCTTTGACTCTCCAGTGCTTGTTATTTTTTATTTTAATTTCGGTTAAAATCTTTTGACGAGACCCTTTGGCTCTGTTAAATTCTGAGTTTGAAGGGTTACACATATGAGCTTGGTTTCATGATTCCCTTTCATTATTCGATAGGAAAAGCGAGCCTGATGTTGGCTCTGCTTAAGCCTTTTATCTAAATTCAGCCCCACACAGCCCCCCGCAACCATGTAGGTTTGTGTGGGCGACCAGTAGGTGTCGCTATCTCCCTGCTGGCCGGAGCCGTCCAAAGGCACAGACTGCCCCGCCTGATCCCTTTCCCCCAGGGACCTATCAGGGCTGTAAATATTCTCTTAGTGACAGTATTATCTCACCTTTCTCACCTGCCCATCGTACTGGGGCTTTGTTGGACAAGGCCACAAAGTTGTGTCAGTTATTGGGAAGGGGCTAGAGAAATGAATGGGGTGAGGGACATGAATCTAACCTCTGTCCCACCCACCCCTAACCCTGCCACCTTTTCACTTGATCTCTGTACAGTACTAGAAGATCAGCAGCGGACTTCAGCGAGCCCGGTGGATTAAAAAAAAGGTTTAATCAGCATTTTGGGCAGATTATTATAGAAACCAATGAAATAATGGATCAGTTCAAATCTTAACTTTATTGATATTTATGCCAAGGTGTAAACTGATGAAGAAAATAAAACAACACAAAAGCCATCAGGAAAAGGTGGCTAATGCTTATTCCGTAAGTGCTAAAGCTACGAACACTGCGTGCACAGAAACACAGCTGCATTGGCCACTTATCCATGATTGATGCTGAAGTTAGCGTTTTGAAGCCTCACAATATTATCGGCTCACTAAAATCCATCCAACAAAGAGTTTGCCGCACGTCACCCATCTCCCCGCCCCCAGTTCCGAAAAATCTAACAATTTAGCAATTATTTGAAATGTGAATTAAATTCCCCGTTATTAAAATTCTTGTCCTCTCTTCTCCTACCTCTGCTCTTGTTTTCTGCCTTGGGATGTCATGTAAGAGATTATTAATCAGCAAAAGGATGGGCAGTTTTGATTGTTTGTTTCCAAAGGAGAGGATTTAGCCCTAGTGAGGTGTATTCACCGTAGTTAAGGGAAGCTTTTGTACAGGGAAACCACCGTCCTAATTTAGTAATGTTGTGGGGGCCATAAATAAATAAATAGAATTGCGTCTTATTGAAAAAGTGCAGGTGCTTTTAAAATGTAGGGCATTGATGTTAACTTTTTTAATGCTTACAGTAAAGGGTTTAGGTGACGTGAAAACGTCAGTCCTCCACAGCTGTATTTTTTCTCTCTGCTAAAATAAGCTTTAAAGAATTCCAAAGAATGAGTGCCCACCTGTAAAGTGTGCCTGTACTCGTTTTATTATTTACAGTACGATCGGCTGAAATAATGTATCTTTTACATTGAAAGAGCAAGCAAGAAAGAAAAGAAGCTGTAACAAGAATTAAAATTTCTTTCTACAAATACCTTGCTCCATCTCTTAGATCCAATGTTTATCCAGATTCTAGGTATTTTCTGCGTAAAATATGTGCAATGAATAATGATCCTTCTATGACATTTTAAAAAATACACGGGAAATGTATGGATATGGCGCTAAATATATATCCCTGTATTTTTAGCTTGCAGATGCTCAGTATTAGGTAACTAATGTGTAACGTAATGGGGAGGGGGGGACAGCGATATTTATTGTTCATATTCTATTCGCCAAGTTAGTGTTAAAGTGGCAAGTGACTGAAGCAAGACAGCTGTCCTTTGCTCTCCCTGTGGCACATGTCTTGGAGGGGAGAGGGGCTGCAAGGTGCAGGAGGGCCGGGAAAGTGGCCCTTGCAGATAGAGCTGCGTGCGGAGGAGTTGGGGTTTGTGCTGGTTGCGGGGCTTATTCAAATGCCGCCCGCTGCTGCTGTGATTCGCAGGGACTCGGCCTCCATATGGTAATACAGGGCTAGGGGCGGGTGTGTGTGTGGAGGGGGGTGTCGGGTGATGGAGGGGGGGTGCTCAGGCACGCTCTCTAGGCAGCCCGGCTGGGACAGAGCACCAGTACCGGAGGCAGCGCGGCAGCGGCTCTCCCCACAGTCCAGCGGCGGCACCCAGCGACCCACCGGCCCCGGGGTAAGCAGCAGCACACGCAGCGGCAGCTAGCCATCCAGGCGCATCGGGCACTGCCCTGCACCACTAAGGGAGACCAGGCACAGAGAAGGAGATGCTAGAGATATGGTTACAGCATCTATCTACCCATATAGACATAACGTGTATACCGCAGACGGATGTGTGACATAGAGAGCTGTGCATTATATAACAGTGATATATGTAGAGTGCAGACCTATGTACACGCACTCATACACGCAGATATACGTCTATATGTACAAACATGTACCTGTGCCTATACAAGTTATGCATGTTATTCTCACACATATGTACGTGCACGTAAGTGTGCATCTCTCTCTCTCTTCATATAGAGGCAGAGAGCTATGATTCACAGGTTTTCATTAAAATCAGCCTAGAATTGTTTTAGCCAGCTAGGTGTCCCCAACGTTACATGTAAATCAGCGACTCTGCAATCAGTTGTGGAGTCCTACAGTTATTCATAAAAATATGTAGAAAATGTACTTTCCTAATGTATTGGTGCTATATATGGAAAGGTAAGAACTAACCTAATGGATGGTAGTGCCTGTTTCCGTTTTGTTTTGTTTTTTAATGTTTTACCTCTGGCCATCTGACCACTTTTTATTGGGTGACATATCATATGAGCACTTTAGTGTAGGGCTTGTAAAACTAGAGCAAGAGGCAGCGCTTGAAATACCATAAGAATCGCTAAAGAATTAAAGTATACATGTTGTGAAACAGGTGCTGAATAATGTAGAATGAAAATTACACTCTGATATGTATTTCGAAATATATGCATTACAATCCTTGCGGAGGGCTAAGTTTTGCCCTACTCGTTCGTGCAGGTAAGTCATTCATAGTGTAACTAATTACCTATGCATATGCTTAGACTTATTTAATTTAAAAAATGTATGTGTACATGCGTGCATTGTTCTTTTTATGGTACGAAATTCTACATTTTTAAAGCATACTATTGCTAGGAAGACGGTGATATTTTATTTTTAAACAGTTTAAACTATTTGGGATTTTAAAAATATTTTCCCCCATTAAAATAAACTGAAATAACCTAACATTGTTTTAACATACTTCAAGGCTTGTGGAATTTAGGATAAATAAAATGTAATGATATCGGCAATATTTTAAAATAACACATAAAAATGCTTTTTCAATCACATAGGTGTTGGTTTTAAGCCACACAAGTTAAAAATAAAATGTAGTACATTATTAATGTAGCCGTTAAGACAGAACGTACAACATGGTTGAAAATGTCTTCCTTGGAGAAAGCTGACCATACCTAGATCTACACAATTTAAAGAGAATATTTTGAAATCAAAGATTTCTGAAATCAACAGAGAAATAGGTGCGTATATAGGTCGTAATTCAGCACCGAACTATTAGAAATCGTTTGAAACAGTTCCTATTACGCGCATTATCTAGATTGCCTTGTCCCTAAAATGGTATTTTTTTCTAATATGAAGTAAATTAGGAGAGCAAACTTTCACTCACGAGCTGCTGCCATTACAGCGGATCAAGGTACACGTCAGTAATATGTGCCTCTCATTTTAAGACCAAACAAGAATGTTGTGCAGCTTGAATTGTATTAACAATGTACATATTTGGTAACCTTATACAACCAGAAGCAGGGAGGAAACTGTAGAGCACATACAGCAGAGCAGTCTTGCAAAAAATAAAAGAAAAAGATTTTTGTTTTGAAATCAAGGAGGAAAATATAAAGAAAATGCGATAGCCTGTAACTTTCAGTAAATTAAAAAAATGCAAATATACCTTTACATATGCATCAGTATTAAAAATAATACACGCTGGAACCAACAGGAGCAGCAGCAGGAGGAGGAGAGGAGAATGGCGCAGCGGTGAAGCCCTGATTATGCATAGAGAGACGTCTGGAGCAGCCTCCTCTAACCTGTTCTCTTCTCCGTGCAGTGCTGCAGGCCGGCCGTCCTCAGTCAGCCACAGAACCGGAGCAGCAGAAACCTCTTCTCAGTGCTTAACAGATATTTGTCATTCGGGGTTTTTGGTTGTTGTTGTTTTTTGGGGGAGTGCGGGGGTGCGAGTTGGTTTGTTTCTGTTCCTTTAATTACAATCTTCAATAACAGGGACGATCGCTCCGGGAATCTACAGTCTCTTCTTCAAGCAGCAGGATTTGCATATTTTTAATGCCCTAATTTCCTTGATGTATGTAAATGCAGCCGGACGTACAGTAAGACTCAAGCTGACGTCAATGGACGTGACCTCGCTGTTAAACCTTGAACGTGAAGCTGGGATGGGGAAAACAGACGAGAGAGAGAGGGGGAGATGCAGCCTTGCAGCTCGAAAACGGCAAAAGCAGCAGAGGGGATATATTACAGCGGCAGCGGAGGCAGGAGCCAGCCAGCAGCCGCAGCAGCATCTTGAGCTGCAGAAGCCGTGGAAAGGCAGCTGGATACGTGTGAAGAGCCTTCCTCAGCTGCATTGCTAGTCTCCATCCCCGTTTGCAACCCACCTAAACTGATCAGCGCTTCTACCCCGTAAAATAAACGTTAGAACAATTCCATCCCTCCCTCCCCAAACAACAGCAAAACAAAGCAAACAAACGCAACGTGCTGTAAATGATCCCACCGACAAAAATGGGACCTAGTTGCTGCTGCTTTCCAGAAGATAATAAGCGGGAATCTACAAAGTCGACTTTCGCTAACCCCTTCCCCCCAAAAAACAGCAAACCCAAATATTAAAAGATAGACGTGAGTTCAATGGGTGCAGGTAAATCGTCAGCGTAAGTGATCAATGTGCTTCCTGTGGTACCTGGTTACTGATACAGTGTTCTGTACAGTGGCTGTAAGGGGACTGCTGCTGACAATGTCGGTTTGAAAACAAGAGACAGAAACAGAAGAATTGCCAGGCTCGTAGCGATTCACCCGCATGCCTTGTAAACCTAATTGCTATACCCAGGGCTGGGCACTGATCTGCAAGTAAATCTTGGTCTTAAGCACTTTTCTGGGTTTTCCATTCATTTCTCCTCTTTGAAGGGAGAGACTGAATCTAAAGATACCCTGGATTCTGAACGTCTGAAGGTGCCTTATTAACTAAAACGGAGACAGAAGACAGCAGATGTGAGAGGGGCTTTCTGAAGCTGCGCTTCCTCTTCTCTCTGACTTCATCTTTTATTGCTCCTCTCTATATATACATAGGCCTGAAGAACCGTTATGGGCAGGGGGATTTCTCGAGATTAGACTTCAGAATTATTGGCAGTCAAGTTTTAGAAAATCATGGACATGTTTCCTTAATATCTAACTTTTCCTTTTCTCGTGCCAGTGGTATGTTTCATGGCATTTCTGTAGATTTTGACACGATCAGCCTTATAGTAAACCAGATGAAATATGTAAGCTGCAAGCTAGCGACTTTTCTCTCTCTCTCTCTCTCTCTCTCACACACACACAGCTCTTTGTCTTCTCTCATAGCCTATGGTGGAAACCAGCACCTACGATCCCCATGGTATGGCTGTGGGTATGATTGTGGCAGTGGGACTGAAGTGACGGCCACTGAGAAGGACACGAGTGACCGTCTGTCCTTTGGCTACAGTTGGCGGGAAATCTGGAGGCAGAGTGCTCGGTGCTCTCAGTCTGTATCTGTCTTTGCCGCCTCCCTCCCATCTCCCTGCAGCCACATTTCCATACAGGATACTCATCTGTGGGGTTTTTTTTTTCTTGCTACTTTGCCCCTCCCCCGCCCGCCTCCCCTCGTCACAAATACCTAGCCTTGCACACAGACACACACTTCACCCACACACTTCTTGACACCCACACATTCAGTAAAGCGACTCACCACCACAGAGAAAACACGCGTATCCATGCACAGATACATTCTACAAACACACCCACCCAAAGACATATTTACACACACCCCCTTCCCCATCAACACACAGCCTTGCACACAGACATTCCTACGAACACACACCCTATACAAAGGTTCTAACAGCCTTCCTTCACAAACACACTTTTTTCACACACACACACACACGTTCTCATTCTCGCAAACGCCTATGCTTCTGCACGGTGAGTCCTCACAGTTTCACTAGTACATGCCCATATCTGTACACACACACACACAATAATACCAGACCTTCTTTCTTTCTATGCTCTCCACAGGCTCAAACCCCCCCCCCCACCTTTTTAAAACACTCCCCTTCTAGCTCTCTGTTTGCAATGGCTCCCACTAAGCTCCATAAATCCCTCCTAAAATCCATTTACTAAAACTGTCGATGCTGTTCCCCTTTTTTGAGTCTATAGCACTGAAAAACAAAACCAGCCCTCCTTCAAGAAATCAATGCGCTGACGAGAGGTCCCTCTACAAGTTTGCAAGTGAAAGAGGTTTTGGTTTCATTTTGTTTTGATTTGGATAAAAGTCCCACATAATGGCAATGCCTCCCGAAACAAGACGCAGAAGAAACTGTTCCTCAAAAGTTAACTGGATGAAAACGCGCTGGAAAATGCAACTTCTTAGGGCAATTTTTGTAAGTTTCCAAAGAAATGAGTGCTTCACTCCTACTATAGGACAATGTAGCCATTGCTCTTCTTTAGACTAGACATTTCTAATTTGTTCCGTCTGTCAGAACGGGACTATGAGAGGGTTTGGTGCAAATTCATTATCTCTGGCAACGCATAACGTATAGTAGGAACTGAAAAAGACCATGGCAATGGATGAACAATAGGGCTTCAGTTCTTCAGCAACAAAAGCGTTGGGGAAATTGGTTGAATTTCAGAGCACGTCCTCCTCAGCAGAGAGGGCTGGACTAGACCTTGGCCATCCCCCCCAAAAAACTTGCAAAGCCTCACGTACAACACTTCACTTTCTACTCTGGGGCTTAGGAAGCAATATGGAAGAAAAAAACTTTTTTTGTCTATTTCTTCCGTTTTTCTGGATAGAAGCTGTTTCTACTTATTTTAAAACGAACCATGCAAGAATTATACCATGGAACTAAGCTGCAGTTTCAAATAAAGGTGATGATCTGCATTTCTGGAGATGTGAAGGAACCCGCTGTCCATGTTTTAAGGGGGGCTTGACCGTGGGATCTTTGTTTGCAGCCGGAGATTCAGCCCTTACATCTAGATCGGGGGGTCAAATGTTTCTTATAAGAAAAAAAAGTAAGTATAACTGGGGGAATATAGAGGATCAGAATTCTTTGTTAAATGGAGAAAACTGAACTTCACATCACACATGTGCGTCCAGAAACGTGTCTTTATGTGTCTGAGCTCGGTTAGTGTCTCTATGTCAGGTTCAGGGGCAGTAGCTGCTTCTTCTGGTAACAGACTGGACACGTTGCCCTATTAGAACTCTCATAACTTGCAGTGATGACTGTGAGGGAAATCTGATTAACAGGACAGAGTTTCACGAGCTTACATGATGACTTATATTGGTTATCTGATTTAGTACGTGTGATGCTAAACCTGTTGGTCCTGTACGAAGTTAGATCTGTAAACTATTAATTATCAAATAGATTGACAGTAAATGGATAACATTAGCGTTTAAGCATGGAGAAAGCTTTTTAGCAATGCCAGAATATCTTCTGAAAATGTATCAACATAAAATATTATTCACAGTGGTTGTCATTAGAGCATTGTAGCTAAAACTGATTGCCCTCAAATTTTCAAGCTTTTTTTTATCTGATAAAGTAAGCATATGCTTGTTTATGTAAATGCGAAAAGGGTTATTTCATGTAGTTGATATACAAGATTTATATTTATCCGTGTTTAGCGGAGTAGCTCCAATCCGAGCAGCCATTACTTCCTGGGTTATCCAAAATGCACCCTGATCAAAATATGTATTATTTTGTGTCGGGGTGATTGGTAAAGGTTGCATGATATTATAACTATTCATATATTGGACAATCCAGCATAGGAAGCTGTATTATGTTTCACACAGACTAAATTCGAATTCAAATCTACACCTTTCTGTAGCATGCGTATGCTGAGGAATGAAATACTGTACACGCCAAGCAATCAATTTACACTGGTGTCTTTGCTGGATTTCCTATTGCTAGCGTAACTGTGGGTTATTGAGCAGGGAATGTCTGTGAGGGTCACTTCAGCAGCTGAATAGCTCAGAACTTGGGTAAGAGTGTCCCAGTATGTCATGGCCACGGTCAGAGGCCCTTCCAGGAACTGAAGGCTGCTGCATAGGGCAGCTTAGGCCGAACATAGCAGACTATACAGTCTACACGCAAGCTGTCTACCCCCAACCTTGATACTAGTAGTTACAGCGCATACCCGGACTGAGAGCGCCAGTAGGCAGCATAATTGAAGGCAATGAACTTATGCACTAGTGTTCATCTTCCAAAAGAAGAAATAACACTGAGCATTCATGAAAGGGATAAAAAAGAAATCCTTCAAATGCAAGTATAAAAGAGTACATATCGCTTTGCAATGAATGTCTTTATTATTTTCTAATTTTTCACTAATTTCTTACTAATTTAGCTAATATGATTACATTATTTAGATTCACACATACAATGTCTTGTTCAGTAATGACGTAAATATAGCCTATATCTTTCTAATGATATTGATTTTAGGACATCACTGATGTAAAACACCTGAAAATTCTGTCTTGAAAATACTGGCATAGTGTGTTTTGCATATTTTGAAACTGGAGGCTAGGTGGAGCCTCTATCCTTTATCAAGTAACTGGCAGCTTACAGTATGCAAATATCTGATCTGCCTTCACAGTTTTGCCCCCTCTACTCAACAACCCCAAAATATTTTTGCTATTCTTAATCATAAAATTCCCACCAAAAATTATGGGTATTATCTCCCTATTATTAATTATTATTTCCATTTAAATGTTAGTTATGTTTAACCCTTCAGATACCATAGTACACTTCTCATTATATCTGCTTTATGGCATATTAAATCATCTGCAGGAAATATAGTGAGTTAAAATATTTTAGTCAATTATTTGATCATATTAAATATTGAGATACACCACGTTTTCTGTACACACATATATTTATCATAGTCAAACACATTATACATACAAAATTCATGGACTATAAGTGTTAAAATCATGATCATTTGCTTTTTTGGCTATTTTTCAGATTCAGATTAAGAAGAAAGATCACAAGGGATTGCGATCATCAAGAAATGGTAATTTTAAAATGTCATGTTTAATAAAATCCAACCAATAGAATATACATAACATAAAAATAAAATACAAATATTTGCTCTTTAACAGCCCATACAGTGTTTCCATGTAATAATTATTGAATGGGGTTTGCAATTTTTTAAATTATCAGTAGTCTAAGTATCTTTCTTTCTTTTTGTAGTTTGAATTTATATTATATAGTCCTCTGTATGTTATATATCAAACATATCAGAAATATAATCTACAATTGTCTATAAAAATTAATTCTGCACACAATAAATAATAGGACACTTTTATTAGAAAGCAAACCAGTCAAGTGCCTTACTTGGGCTATATGAATAGCTGTAATTAAATGGCTTTTATAAAGGAAATGATTGCCTGGATTGTATTAGCGGACTGTGGTTTACATCTATGTGACTTATATACAAACTAAGTATGAAAAGGGTATTCCTTAAATGACCTAATTCCTTATGCACTGCATAGAACATAAATAGAATTCCTGTATGCATCCTATACCCTGGTAACAAGGTGATTGGCATTAGAACAAAACTGTGATTCTAATAAGTAAAAATTCATCAACTTTTTACTTTAATGTGAGAGATTGTTTATTCCTAAGAAATCCATGCAGGATGTTTCGACTTTACGTCACAGCCATCTGGAGACCTATAAAAAGATTAGAAAACAAGCATGGCAATCATATCCTCATCTACAGGCCATTAATGGGAATTCATTAGAGAGTGATCAGGCAAGTGTAACTGTTTGGATTCAGTATCTTCCAATATGCAGGTTATTTCTAAATTAGCATTCTAACTGTAAAATAAGTTTTCTGTGATCAAGCAAATCAGAAATATCTGAAAACATGTTAACAATTGTTCTTGATAATTTATATTAAATATATGAAAGTAACTTCTGAACTGCAGTTGCTTTAACTTCTCACATTTTAGACAGTAATACAGTCACTGAAAATGCATATGATCAATTGATGTATAAATCTTTGTGATATTCAGAATAAGCAAGTATTTTGGGGCTAAGCCTTATTGGACATCTGTAGATTTCTTAGAATCCTATTTGCTAACTGAAAGGTAGAAAATTTAACTGATAATATGGCTAATGAACACTAAGGTTATAATCTTCATGTTGGCTATTTTTACTTCTGAGAACTCCACTGAATCTACAAAATGTGACCTGTGTATAACAGTTATTTATGTGTATAACAGTTATTGAGATAGTGTGTGATAAGTGAGGTGGTCTTTAGACTAGAACCTAATGTGTTAATGCTATGCTTTATATGCTTTCAAACATCTTAATTTAAATAAAAATAATGCCATATATCATGCCTTGCATTTAATGATAATTCTGTCACATGATTACATGTTTTAAAAGCATTAATTAATGTGGACATATATGTATGTGTAGACATATACATATACACACAAACACTATTTGAATTTTCGTGTCTGTTACTTAAAGAATTCAATGCATCAGCTCACAAGCCTGTTTTTTGTAATAGATGCCTGATCACTGCTGCCTCTAGCCATTGGGGAAAAATCTTTCTATCTGCGAATTCAGAAAAGCTCATTCGAGTTTTACATAATATCGAAGTGATCATGTGCCTTTAGATATATCAAATGTCTAATTCAGTGGTCCCTGTTGTGCCTGTACAGCCTGGGAGATAATGAAGCATAGTAACTACATAGTAGAGTGTTCATACGAATTCTAACTATTTTTGTGCTTGATTTTGAAAAATGTGGGGAAAAAATCACAGGCATGACTAGCTCATACTGTATTATATATCATGCCTGGATACCAAATAACCTTGTTTCCTATGTGATGCTATTTAATTACATATATTTAACAGTACAGTGCTCAGTTCAAAGGTTGAGAATCTCAAAAACACATAAATGGTTTCAGAAGTAGTAGTTTCTGAATGCAACATTTGGCATATTAGTAATATATTCAGGTCATTTCTGAGTGGTAGTATTTTAGTCACTTAATTTTGGGCCTGGTCTTATTATTAAATTATTTTGATTTCCCATTTTCTTGTTGTTTCCAATATGAATCTATGATCAGCTATTCAACTGCTTTATAGAGTTCTCATTTTACACTGGAAACACACACTAATAGACACACACACACATATATAGACGTGTATACACCTCCACATACATACACATGCACACATGTATATGCCTTACCCTGTAAGCAAGCTATAGAATTAATGCAGCATGAGTTGCAATATAATTGTGTACATTGTGAAAGCAATGTTTACCCCGAATAAATCAACCTATGAAAATATAGGCTAATTTACAAAACATATATTTAAATTGACTCTGAAGAAATTTCCTATAAATAAAACTGCCATAAGTAGTATACTGCATTTTGTTTTATTTTACACCTTAGAAGGATAGTACCAGCATGATTTTTAACTTATAATTCATTTATAAGTGGAGAGCATTCAATATTATATATCTATGCTGAATTTTTCAATATGCATCTTGTATAAACTGCAGCATGGATGAGCTGCTGAAGTACATTTTTTTAATCTGAACAGTAAACAGTGTAGATCTCAGTAATAAGATTCTTTGTATCACATATAATTGAGAGACCTTTCAGAGTTTGCACTTTAGGCTTAAAAATGCTATACAGTTATACTGCTACATAATTCAATGTATAACATATTTTTTCACCGGGGGGGAGTTGAGAGATTTAAATGCTAAAACCGTACATAATGCATTTTAACAATTTAGAAATACTTGCATCATCAATTCCTTGAGTGATATAAACATGTGGTTCTTCAATATATGTAGGAGGTTAAAAAAAACCCACAATATATCAGCATTTTTATTAAGGCATTTCCACAAATTATATACAATGTTAGAAAAATATTGCTGCAGTGCTCACCTGTGATGCATTCTAACAGAGAGAGAGAGAGAGAGAGAGAGAGAGTGTATAGATATTATAAAATACACTGGAGCCAGGCTGGAGTCTGCTGCTTGCAGCATTCCGAATCAACATACAGAACAAAAATGCACAATCGCCATGGTGCTAGTACCTGCAAATCACTATAGATACAAAACGTGACTGAGATGTGAAGCCATTAAAACACAACACACCAGAGCAAATTGTCAATGTAATTACACATCGACTCACTGCGTAATACAGATCTGATTCCCAGTCTCAGAAAGCAAGGCCCTGCTTTAAGCAATAGCAAAGTGCATCACATCTCCCTGCACAACCAGGGTCTGCCAGAAGAGAAATGCAGGCAAAGACGTTACCCAGATCTGAAAGGCTTTTATCTGTCCTTAGAGAGAGATTTCTTCCAGTCTTTGGATATTAGAGCGATCTACGCTAGCAACAAGGAAGGTAAAAGGCGGCGGGTTGAATTTTTCCTGCAGTCTGTAGTGCTAGAGGAGATGATGTTGGTTGAGAGAATAGGAATTGTTCCAGTGCTGCTGCTGCTGTTGATGGCGCGGGGCAGATTGCTGATCACTCATGCATATCAATAACCGTGTGTACTTGAGATTTCTCATGACATCATCATTACCTTGGTCTCCCGCGGTCCAGGACCTCTGACCTTGCCGGGCTGGTCCACATTTTGGCACTGAAAGCCCTCCAATGATGGCCCTTTTCTCCTTCTTTCAGACCGGAGGCAGCAGCAAGCCAGCAAGACCGCATCTTCTTCTCTCCAGCTCTAGGAGCCCTGAGAAATCGAGGAGCTTCCCCCCTAAAACACACATACCCACAAGATATTTGCAATCAAGCTGCCACCATTTGGTAAAATGCTCTATACCGTGCATAATCTAAACGGATCAGGAGCTGGATCCTCGAATCATCTTGTCACTTTCTACTGAAATGGGATTTTTTTTCCTCCTTACACTACGCTGGAAATTGCCGATGGCTTTACATCTTCATAGAGGCTAAAGAGTCTTTCGTGAGACTGAAGCAATTTACAATGCAAATAGAGGCCTGTGAAGGGATGGATACTTCTCACTCTTAACAGCTTGATGCACCTCAATAGCTGGTTTTGTTTTCCGATATTAACAGATGAATTGTTGGCTATCGCTGCCGGAAATTACTGGCTGAAAGAAAAAGTTCGGAATAAACTTTGAAGGCAACAGATCTCTTTTGGATGTGTATTAGCTGCACACAAAAAATCAGGTCACAACTGCATAAGAGGATGAATATTTTAAAGCACCCCTAGTACTTCTTGGAGGAAACCACACGTCTGTTTCTCAGAAAGAATCTGGATTCTAGAAAAGAAATAAATCTAAATAAATAAAAATTCTGTGAGGAAGCGAGTTGTTATCTTTGGTTATCTAGCTGTATGAGTGTGTTGGTCTTCATAAAGCTAGATAACCGAAAGTAAAAACTCCTTCATGATCATCGTGAAGTCTGTGGAAATGAAAGACTACATCAAGAGACAGTAAAAACCGAGAAAGGTCAGGAATGCTTATTGAATCTAACGTTTTTACAGCTAAAGGTGAGAGTGGAGGAAATTAGATGACATATATAGTCCAAAATATTAAGTTGTTAGATGCCATAGCATGGGTAGTTATATGCTACAAAGAGGAAATGGTAAACAATGCATGTGCAACTTTTGCTCTTAAATAAAACAAGTTAATATTTGAAGGGCTGAAGTAATTTTTCGAAAGACATTTAGAAATGCCGAGTATCATTTTGCAAAATGATTCAATGCAATTAAAAGGACTTAGACGAAAAAATAAAGATCTTAGTGCTGCTGATGACAATAATATGGTGTGGACTAAATTGGGGAAATCTGCCTGAGAGGATCTTAAACAAAGCAGTTGGGGTTATATTTCAAATGATCTGAAATCAGACTTTCAAAAAAGTTTACACTGGAGTGTAGGCAAGCTTAATAATTTATAGCTGCTGAGAACTCGGTGGAGCTGCACAAAGATGAAAAAAGTGATGGCTGATTTTTATTCTTCTATTCAAAATGCAAGCACAGATGCTTCTCTGTTCCAAGAGGGTTTCCTTGAGGAAGCTACTGAAGCAGAAAGACATGATGGAGACGAGATCGCCTCCCCCCTTGTCAAAGTGTTAAAAAATGTTCTGTGTCTTACTCTGCGTCTAGCATTGGAAATGAAAGTGACATTTACTCCAAAACCCACGTGTGCGCCTCCTCTCTTTTTGTTTAAGGATGATCAGATCTATCCAGGAAACTGCTCTGGCATCCCAAACTGAAATAATTAGGACGTATATAGACCTGACAAAAATGGAAAGGGGGTGGGGAATCTGAGGGTCTGTCTTGCCTAATTGATTCCGTTAAACGGAATGCAGGAGATGTGAACGGCTGGACGCTCCCATTCCCACGCTCGGGGGCAAGTGGCAATGCCATGCCCCGGCAGCCTATGACAGACAGCCCTGTTGGGGGTGGGGGTATGAAAAAAGCATCAAGTGCACCACACCATACTCATCTCCATTGCTTAAGAAAGTAGAGGCATTTCCCACCCACAGCCATCTGCAGGCTCCCAAGTGGGAACACCAACTGTTCTGGAGCTGCATACTGTCTGTTTCTGCTAATTCTATAACCACTCTTTAAGCTTCTTATAATCAAGTTTAGCCTTTCTTCTTCTGTGGTTGAAGTTTCACAGAATATTTAGAAAAGAAAAGTAGAGAAACATACGAAGCAATTCTAAGAAGTTAAGTTTTTTTACAGTGTTCCTGTCTTCCTCAGTGACAAATTCTCAGGCATAATGTTTTGGCTTTATAACTGCCCAACATTTTTAATAAATGCCTATTTATATTATATTTGTCATTATAATTTCCGCAGTTTGGGTGTCTTTTAAAAGCGCAGTTGAACAGGATTGATTCTGAAGGGTAGCGCTTTTCCTTTGACTTGCCCTAACTATGTTTCCAGTGGCACAATACTTTATAATACTAGACTGGAAATAGACCCTCTCAAAAGTAGATGAATATAAGACAAAAGAAAACAGTTCTCAGCCTTCTTCATAAACGGAAGGACCAACCTTCTACAGACTGAGAATTTTTTACAAATTAGAAGGAACAAGTAAAATATATTTGTATATACAATGTATATATATTTGCCTTGTTCTATCTGGTCACATCACACGTACAGAGGGGAAAGGAGTGGAGAAATAGTAAAGAGTTATCTAGAAATAGCATACATGAGCTTACATATTGCGTTTATGGCTATTTCTATTTAAAATAGAAGATTTGCCTCAAAGGTCATAAAATATTATCGATAGTTGTAAAATAGATGTCATTTGATGTCTAAGGAGCTTAGTAGTGTCTTTTAACTTAGTTCCAGCTAGAACTCCAGGCAGACTTTATTTACATAAATTCCCACTTTGGCTGCTGCGCACGTGCCGGAGTTTTACTACTGTAGTGACCGTTGAGAAGACCCTTGTTTATTTACCCTAGAAGCGCTGTTTGTGAGAACAACCTTTCATTGTTAAGTGCCTGTATGCCTTTCATTTACTGCATGTCCAGGGGTGCTATTTACCTAGAGCCATTGTCTAGTACAATTAACATTTACATTACAAAGTGTGTGGGTTTTTTTTTCCTCAAAGAGATTCAATTAAGGCAATAAGATGTTTTCTGAGGAAAACCATTGTTTACTGAAAGCATTCAATTGAGTCAAATTACTTAAGCTTTTGCTTACTTCTTGGTCCTTTATGTAAATTTGTTAAGGAAAATATCTAAGGAAAATGATCAGTTTTATAATGATGTGTTCGCCATTGTCATATCAAAACTGTTTTGTACCATGTAAATGTTACATGACGATCAATCAATAAAATACGTGTCGATGTTATATTATATTATTTTTATTATTGCTCTTCCACTGCTCCGCTGCAACGTGCCAGATTTTTCTTTGACATTTCACATTAAACTTCTGATTCGGGGGAAAGAAATTATATTAAAATTTTGTAGAATGAGCACCAAGTTTATGTTTCCAGAAATTCAACTCGTAAACACTGTTTTACAAAATGATCTCTCAATAAGATGAGATTTCTTCAAAACCTAAAATATTCAAATAATATACAGTTTTAAGTAAAAAAAAAACCCTGTAAATATAAGTTGAGTAGGCTTTTGAAGGCTAATTTTAACATTGGCATAGCCCAGATCAAGTTTATTTAGCATACCACTGCATTGTAAAACAGTTGGCGTGAAGTTGCAGGTTGCGTGAGGATGCATGTTAACTAGTAGGAACCCAGGCTTATTCTTTGTGAAAAGGGAGTAGCAGATTGCTGTGCAAGGCCAATGTTAAAAAGGCAGCTGAATTTAACACCATCTGGAAGAAAAGATCCCTTCACGACTTTCTCACACCGTCAGACAAAACTAGTGTCTCTTGTTCTGAGCCCTTGTCTGTGCAACCATACAATACTGAGTCATTATACTTTTGCGGAGAGAAAATTTGAGAACACAATATGGGTAACCAGTGAATGACCAAGTTTCATTGTGCCCGCTTAAGTCGATTGAAATCTACGTCTAGAGCCATGAATGGTAGTATTGTTTTCCTCACCGGGGCTGTACTAAATGTCAGCACAGTGTAAAGAAAAACTTGAAGTCTGCAAATAACTTACCAGATCTCAATTATAATATTTTCCCACACTAGAACTAATATCATTGCTAGGGTCTACAATGCACAAAATACAAAAAGAAATGAAAAAATGAGTTCATTTACAAGTTATTTTGAGCACAACTTTTTTTATTTTCTGATTGGAACTTTAATTCGGCATGTAGAACTGAATAATCCTTTCCTGGGAAGTCTGAGTTACAAAACTGCTTCTTATGTAATTGAGAAAATAAACTATGTAAATAACTTGTATCCTGCAACTGTTGCAGCAGTCTCGCAGGGGGCCGTTAAAACGTTAATAGGTGTACTCTGTATCACCCGGATCGCTTCTTCTGAGTTGAGTCTAGAGAAAGATTTCTCATTGAATATTTTAGAAATAAGGCTGAAGTTAATAAACACAATGGTGGGAAATATATTTCTGCAGATGTTGCAGAAATGCATCAGTACTTCCCAACTGAGATGCAGGAACCGTAAGAAATGCTTCCAATTCTCTTACTTTTGATTATTTTTTTCACTTGATAATAAGTTCTATTATAAGTGCTAATCAATTTAGTCTTGCATTTAGCATTCGCATATGTCAATTGGCAGCATACACAATGCAGACTGAGACAAGGAAATAGTTCAAAAAGATTACAAGGAGTTAGTTATATATGTTTTATTAGAATGTCTAGGTTTAAAATCGAATTGACTGCAATTTTGTAGTGTGTCACAAAATGCCATAGAATTCTTAACATGAAACTGGAAAACAGTGAATAACTGTACTTTTGCTGAATAATACGTTTGTGCCAGCCCATTACCTAGTATAAGCAGGAACATTAATTGCAGCATTTGACATTCTGAATCCTACTGTGTAATAATGAAAGAGAGACTAGCCAAAATGACTTGTAAAAAGTTAATGTTGGAAGTTACATTTTCTTAACCAATAGTGGTAACTTCTCTTGTAAGAACTTTTAAATTAAGAAAAATAGTAGCAATTATTAGCAAGAGCATTATACAAGAGCATAATGATATAGGTATGAAATCAAATTCCATTTATAGTAGGTAGACAGAAGAGTCAAAACTTTTAAAACACTGTGCAAATCGTGATGCTAATGGAACTGTTTGGTTGGCAGTAATAAAAAGATAATATTGTACAAAAAATGGCAAACAGATTATATTTTCCACTACAGAAAGTGTATGAATGGACATAGTCCTAACTGTCTATACCCCCTAGTAAAGTTACCTTTGATATTTATTAAAATGAGAAAAATTCATTATTTGTATTTTAACCAAACATATCACTAAATCTGTTTTAATTTCACTATGCAGTTAAACAGTGTGTGTTCTCTGTTAGTTGTTGTGGGATTTATTGTTTGGATTAAAATGTTTGTTTCTCATTTCCTTTGACTGGCCAGAAATGGGGGAGGGGCAGAACAGTCCTACAGAAACACTATAGGAGAACTTCATTCATTTATAAAAACACACACTACTTTCATAGATAACACAACAAAAACACTTTTTTTATTATACCTTAGAAGAAAGGAAACATGAATATTTGACAATTATAATTTCCTAGGAAATATATAAGATTATCACACTGGGCCTATTTCGTTGGTGGTATAGAAGCTCTTTGACTTTGCACTTGTAATTTAGCAACAACTAACGTTTTTCCCCTTGAACTCTAGTACTTATTTTCTTTTACTGTTAACTGAAATATGCCAGTAACATGTTATATCTGGATTGAACCAGGGGTGAAATTTAACAGCAAGGGCCAGATATTGCTTCCAGTGTAGTTTTGCCATTGATTTGTCTGGGGGCAGGATCAGGCCTCAGATCAGGGAAGTCCAACTGAAATATTTGGGACCCACTACTGCTCTCATTGAAATCAATAGGAAAATTCTCCCTGGCAAGACCAGGCCATTAATGAATCAAATCCTTGGGCCCGGTCTTGCCTCTACTGAATTCTATGGTTTTTGGTTTTGTTTTTTTTTTCATTTACTTAAGCAAAAATAGGATCAGGCTGTAAAAGTAACTGTTGGACTTAACTGATTTGGATGCCCGTCCTGTATTATACTGACAAAGTTAACTGGAGAAATCTTTTGTAATCTATCTCTAGTTTGCTAGACTGAGTATAAAGTGTGTTTTTTTGTCTTATTTTTCTAATGTATTGTCTTTAGCAGATAAACATTTGAGAGAGAGGAAACATATTTAGGAAACAATAGGCATATTGATTTGGGGGGGAAATGAGAATATTGGATTTTATTTTCTTTTTAAAAGGTTGGTTGTCCCATAGCATGGCAAGGAAATGAACTGACCACTGTTGCTATTATTGTCAGCACACACTTCATGCTAGCTTTGCACTGGCACTGTGCAATGTGAGCTGAGTGCACTTCTTTATGTAAGATGCTGAACGTCATATAAAACTGAAGGATGGATAGACAAATGCGGCTAGCTGGCCTGTAGCAGTACAGTGGCTACGACCTATGCTCGGCAAAGCAAAGGAAAAAGGCGAGGTGCTTCAAGTATGTAAACAAGTTTACTCAGAAAACTTAACCACGAGGAAATGCTAAAAAATACTGTTTTGTTCAGAACCCTACAGCCTGTCTGTCAAAAGGTGAAGGTATTGTTTCCTCCTAAAGCTGAGCAGGTGCAGGAGGTGCGCATGACTCAGAATGCAGGTCGCACTCACCCTCCCACAGAAGCTGTCGCTCCTGCTGAGAGGGCTGGAGTAGCAGCAGCAGCGAGCCGGTAGCTGGGCGGTACCACGTTACTGTGTGACAGGCACTAGTCTGAGCACCTCCTGGAGGAGCGATCCTCTGCCTCCCTGGCTAGAGCGCTGATTGGTGTTTCCCGGGAGACAGGATGGCTGATCTCCTGGACTCGATTTGTTTTCTCCTCCCTTCAGCGCAGACTTTGCCCTACAAGGGCAGCCCAGTGGTTTCCCAGTCCTCTGCCCCGTCAGGTTAGTCACATTAAAGATCGCTCCCTAATCTCCCACTGTCCGGGGGTTGCTGAGTTTCTTTCCACCACGGTAATAGTTCATCACATAGGTTTTTTTGGTTTGCAGGTCTACGTAGTCTGCATTATTAATGACAACTATTAATTGTTGTTAGTGATCATTATTAATTATTTTCTAAGAGGCATTAACTTGTGTCTGCCAGTCTCATAAAAACTTTATCAAAGGCCCCTCCTCCTACCAGATATCATATCGCCAAGTAATTGAGTTATTATTACTATTGATTTGTCATCATGTCAGTGTTTCTATTTGCATATGGAAATCTCCTTCTGTGGATGAAGTGACAAGAACAAGGCATTTCCCTTCTGGCTGCGCCTGCTCCTTATCCAAAAGACAAAGTCTAACCCCGTTCTTTTGGAACGATTAGGCTAGTCGTGACTTTCTCTATCACTCCACCTGTGATAATCCCACTGCAAAACTTCAATTAACTCGACAAACAGTCTGCAGATAAACGATTGACAGTCTGTAATGGCTATGATTCACGTTTACTGTGTTCAGTTATGTGAAACTTTGCAGACAGTTGTGTGTTACTGCTCTAAACTGAAAACATTACATTGGGGTTCAGCGACGCTTCTCACAGATTTTCTCTCTCCTCCCCCTTTCCACTGGTCCGAGCTCATCTGTCCCTGGCATGGGATTTGGTGGAAAGATCGAACTCCCTGGTTGGTAGATGCAGTATAACTTGTCCAGAGATTGCTATTCTCTCTCCCCGCCCCCCCACCAGATCTGGGTCTTAAGTACTTACCAAAGCCAGTTAATAACATCATGCATGGACATTTAAACTTGTTGTAAGTTCCAGAGAGGATTAGAGAGAAATCACGCTGTGCGCAGCTAATGATACCATCTTAACTCTTTAACTGGGAGCTAAATCCACCTCAGTATGGCAAACAGGCTGACTTCCTCCTTGACTGCGTGGGCCGAGGAGGAAGAGGAGAAAAAACCAAAGAAGGCACCATGATACCTGTCCAGAGAGAGACAGGGAAAGGGATACTAAGTTGTTCTCAGTTCCAGATATTTAATACTCCTGTTAAATTTGCCAGTATAAATATTGCAATAATATTCAGATTAATGTTGCTTTCTTAGAATACACCCTTAACGACTAATGTTGACTATTAAGCGGGAAGGCGAAGCTGTTTCTTGTTTCACAGGTAAATACAGCAGCAGATGGGATGTATCACAGAATGCTGATTTAATGGGGTTTCGCAATAGATTGACTAGGAAGGCTAATTTTTCTGCATACTAGATTGTTTTGGTTTAATTAACTGTGCGCAGGATTTGATACAATGGAAATGCTGTTTTTGTTTTTTTTTTTTGAATCGTTAACAGTAACCGTTTCTGTCATTGGGTTTGCGCTGTAAGGGTAGGCCCAGTTATACAGGGTGTTATGAACTTGCATTCCTTGCATGCAAAAATAGACATGCTTGGTATCATACAGGGGGAAAAAGTAGTATTTTTAAAACGATGTATTGGTAGCTACGTGTTTGTAATATTAACTATTTTTCTACTGGTTACTGGTATTCTCTGAATTCGTTTGAAGTGTTGTAGTCGTGTTGGTTCAATATATACCTACGTGGATTCTCTGAATTTTTAAGACAGAGTTGCATTTGAGCATAAGACCTAGATTCGAGATATCCGTGAAATAATTTATAGTGAGACGCTTTGGAAGTGATGTATACACAGGCGCGCCCAGGCAAACACACATTAGGAACACAGAACACAAATATGAACACACTAATTATACATTACACGCATGCACAGGAAGTCCACGGCTAAAACTCGGTTGTTCTTTCAGGTCTTGACTATTTTTAGTGTGTGTGTGTGGAGTTGAGAATGTGTCTTTCAATCCTTTGTAGTTCCACTAAAATCTGAGGCACGTGCCATTGGAAAGCAAATGAACATCATAAACTAAATTTTTTATTAGTTTATTTTACATACAGATTATGCATACATATATTTTAAAGCGTGATATGGTACGAATAGATGCCCTTTTCTATTTGTTTCCTATTTTGGAAATGATTAGCAAATTATGGCCCCGATGATCCTGCAAAACTTTCCGCATCGAGTAAAGTTGCCTTAATGACAGACAGCAGCAGCAGCTAAAGAAATTGCTCAAAGATAAAAGATTTAGGGAACCTCTGCCTCTCATTTATATATAATTTTTGGGAAAGTAGGAAACAGGACGAAAAGTTACAACTAAGAGACAGTGGAAAACGCACAGTAATTTACTCTCGCTAGATCCTAGGAAGAAGCCTTGGGTGTTTCCCCATATGTCTACTAGAAAAACAAACGTGCCACGTTTTTGGTCACTGAAGTCAATGAGAGCTTTCCCAGTTGACTTGAATAGGACCAGGATTTGGACTTGTATAAGAGGAAGATGATAAGGATCATCATACTGTTAAAAGAAACTGTGTGCACATGAAAGGGGGGATTTAATTAAATTTGGGGGAAAAAACTTTTTATTTTAAAATAAGATACATTTACTCTGTTAATGTCAGTTTACTGAAAGGACTGTTAAAATAAAATACACTTCACTCCTATTATAATATATACTATCTTTGGGAAACAAGAATTTGGGGTGTTATAAAATAATATTATTATCATTAGAGTAACAGTAATAGTTAATGTAATTGGAATCTAAGACACAATAATCTTATATGATAGAGCCAGAGCCAGTTAGACCTACATCAGAAAGCCAGTATAGTGAGGGTGGAATGTACATGTCTAATTTTTCCTTCACCTGTATAGCTCAGGAACCATTGGGGCTATATCAGAAAATGTAAAATTAACATTAGTTTGAACAAACTATAATTATTGTTCTTAGTCACCTTCTATTGCAGATGGCAGCTTCTATTGTACCACCTAAGATACATACTTGCATAGGGAGAGTATTGCCTTGTATTAGGATTGAAATTTAACTAGTACTAATTCTTGACAAATTTTTCAAAAAGAAATGTGTGCTTCAATCCAGCACTTTTATAATCTTCTTCTTTATGACTTTATAAGCATTTGATGGAGCCATACATTATATAGATTTTGCTTTGTTGATTACTAGAGATTTTATGAGGTACCAATATTTTACCAGTAATCATAAATATATTGCTAGAAAATATGAATATGAATATTATATCTTCATATAATTACACATAATGGAAAAGTGGCAATAAATATGTTGCTTTACATATTAAATCTTAGATTAATGCATGAGTACCATGTAGAAGGAAAAGATGCATTTTATTTCATAAACATATAAATGAACCAAATTGAAAACATCAGTTATTGGGTGGTTTAGGCATAAAGTGTATTTTCACCTTGAAAGACCCATACTCAGTACATGTTTGAAGGTGTTAAGTGAAATGAGTTTACAAAACCTTAGTGAACTGGGCAGAACACTACAAATGTTGCAATCTTTTTTGATAAATTTACCTCTACATTTACTTTAGCTACTTAGGAAAGATACATAGTATGACTGGTAACACAGAGTCAGTCACCTCATTGCCAAATTATATGCACTGGTTAGAAGACAGGACTTCAATTTCTCTCATGTACTGTCCTTTAATCTTCATGATCAATAGGATCATTTAAAACAAACAAACAAAACCAAGTAAATATTTAGAGATTATTACTCTAATAAAACAAATGTTTCCACTGGTTGTTGGAAAAGTGAGGCTTAGAGATTTTATAACTGATTATATTTAACTTTAGTTCTATTCTAGCAGAAATAATATTTTATTCGATTTGGGGATTTCCAATCCTATTTTGTACTTAAAAGTTACATTTTGCATAGAATATAACTTAAAAGGAGAAAACAATATTTATAATTTCATCATTTAAAAGTGATTCATCATATTTAACAAAGTTAGATATAACCTTGCACATGACTACATTATTAAATTAATCTAATGCTCAGACTTATTACCACATTCACAAGTGTCTTTCTGATATCTCTCCAGTCCACGGGATTTTGAAGTGTGATTATGTAAATTTTTTTACTGATAAATAAATTATTATAATTGTAGTTGAAATACTACTGAAATTCTTAAGACCATTGCATCTAAATAATATATTATACATTACTTAATTATTTATCAAGACTAATTCAAAATAACTGTAGGGCAAAGCATACATTTATTTTTAAATAACCCTTTTTGCACCAGGTACAAAAATGTTCCAGACTGGGGGAGAGGGCTGAGGAAGAATTGAGAAAAATAAGTTTCTCTCATTAAACGGAAGACTTTTGTTTGGCCTAATAATATTGTCACAGTGATGCCATTCTTACAGTGACCATAATACCAGTCTGGTCATTAGAATGTAAATTTTGATAAAGAGATGTGATTTCTGTTATCATTAATACTAGAAAAGCATGATTAATATGGGGCATAAGAAGAGACTCCATAATCAGTAACAAAACAGTATCTGTTTTAACAGTCGCATAGTATAGTGGGGAACTGTCAGGATTTGAGTGTAGGTAGATTTAGTCATAAAGACTAAATCTGTTACAAAGCAAGCATTTCAAAATTAAAATGATGGGTTTTCTATATTTAAAACTGACATTCTGTACTAAATGTGAAAAGTCACAGTGAATAGACTAGTGACTATTGACAGCAGTAGACTGCTTTCAGAAAGCCCATTTCACTCCACCTTTCAAGGAAGCTCATGTTTAGTCTTGTGCAAATTCTAATTCTAGATTCTATTCTAATCATCATGTAGAAATCATCATAGGTATCATAAGTGTCTAGTTTATACACAATAGTCTTTTTTCTTTTTCAGGCCACACCTTTATCTAGCTGCTAATGAAATACAGGAGATTGATTGCAGAAAACCTGCAAGGGCATATTTACTGTACCATATATAGTAAGCCCCATTTGGTGCATTAGCATTTAGCCATTTTATGCAAATTTAGTGAGAAAATAACTCATGTATATGATTTAATATGCATCAGCGATAACTCGTAACATCCTTATAAGAAGAAAGGAATTAAAAATTCATTAGAAAACTAGACTAATGTTGCTACATGGTTATAACATTATTAAAGCATATTTCAGTGTTTTGCTTACACTAGTATTCTCATCATGGTGCCACCATTTCATGACAAAGACCATAGAGGAGAAAACATTCAACTTAAAATGTCTGCTGGCACACATCGCTGGATTTGTGTGTCACTAAACAATGAACGAGCATAGCCTTGAATACCAACTATTTAATTAGCACTTTTGCCAGCCATGCATAGAAAATAACTCATTTACATGCGTCATGCTTAGCGATTATTCCCATAAAAAGTTACCGATTTTTTGTTTAATGTATGTAGCATTCTACTACACCACCATAGGAAAATCAAAACATATGTTATTATTTAAAAACCCCCTGAAATTCAGAGATTTAATTAAAACTTGTAAAGTCTTGATATTTCTCTTGGAGATATATTTTAATTATTTAATTTAACCTTAAGTGTGCCACAAAAGGATAGATACAACTAATAATTAAGAACATCAAAGAGCAACAGAAACCCTCTAATGGCCCCCTGTTTAATTAAAGGCTATTATTACAAACCTCTTGAACATACAGTTACATCTAATGACAAGTGGTGACTTGTAAACGCTGCATTTCGAAGATACAAATATCTTATTCTAAACACTATTGATAGATGATGCTACAACATGTATATTCACCCACTGAAATATTTTATTTTTAACATCAATGCAACACTTTAAAGAAATTAAATATTTCCATCACTTTGAATGTATGAGATTTTGAGGCATTTTGCTTAGAATCGTTCATTAGTTTTATTCACATCTCTGATTCAATCTGAAACAAACAGAAGGTGAGGAAAAAAAGTCATAGTTAATGTAAATAAAAGTCAGCCATATGAGCACATTTTTTCTAATAACATAGCATATATATATGCATACACATACTGCACCTGTGATACATAATATAAATAATATATGTTTAACTTAATATTTATTTTAAAATATTATAGCATATTGGCCTAACAAAAATGTAAATTAAAATAGTAAGCAATTGTTTTAGCAAACAGAACTAATAAACAACTTGAATATCTACAGGAATGAAGGGCGAAAGAAACTGCCAAATGAAAGGGCATTACAAAGCCATTATTTATATAGAGAGCCCAATCCTGCAACCTTCAGTTACTTAAGTAATCATTATTTATGTAAATTACTCCACTGACTTAAATGGGACAGCTCATGTAAATCAATACTAAAGAAAGTACGGTGTCTAGATTGGGCCTATAGTACGTCAAGTGAAAATAGTTTATTAATGCAAGCAAGGCTACATAATGTGAGTTTTAAAATTGAGTAAGGTAGCCATTTTTATCTGTGTTGTATATGTTTTCATCTACATGGTTTTGCTATCTCAAATGAAACCCAATCCTGTAGTTAAACAGTCATTAACTAAATGAAATGTTAAAGGTAGGGATGATATTTAAAAGCGCATCGGCAATATGTAGATTCTAACTTACAATTAAATAAAGCAGTATCTAATTTTAACATTATACCAGTCTGTAAGTGAGCAACTGCCGTTTTCAAAAACATCTATGAAATCAAATATTTATATAATAGATAAGTGGGAAATGTTACATTTATTTTATAGCCTACTATTTTGAATATATGTTATCTTTTTTCTTAATCTCTGCAAAGGACAAAAGAGAGAATTTTTAAAGAGTGATGTGATGAATTATTTATTCCAGTGAAAGTTTTATAACATGTAAGTGTACAAAGTAAGATCCTTTAGCACTTCAGATAACTAAACTATAATAGAGTAACAGTCAGTGGCTTTTGGGATATCTAGTTCTTATGACTACTGAATTTATAAATATGCAACTCCACTTATGTTGGTATAATTTACTATATTTACATCTTTACAATAATATGGAAGAGGGCACATGAAACAGAACATGAGTTACTAAATTTGGAGGCACTGTAAATTCCAGTGAGGCGATAGACATAATAAAAACTAACCAGGAAGGGTTAGATGTATGGTCAAGAAATAACAAAATGGGATTCAACTTGGAAAAATACAAGCTAATACAGACCTGGGAGAAAATAATCTGAAACACAGATGTTCAATGGGAGGGAGAAAGTTTGAAAGCAATAATGCTGGAAGAGATGCTCGGGTTAAAGTGGGTAGCAAATTGGATATAAGGTTATGTCGTATGGCAGCAAAACACAGAAACACCCCATACTTCCCCACTATGAAATGCAATTTTATGCAGCATAGATAAAGGCATATTTTGAACCTGGGAATTAATAAATTCCATATGGCATTGAGACTGCATCTAGAATACTGCATATAGGGCAACTTCAGGACAAATCTGAACCCGAAGTATCAATCAAATTGAGGGAATTCAGAAGAAAACCAAACCAAAAAACATAACATTAAGGGGCTGCTGGCACTGATTCATGATGAAATATTGAAAGAACTAAGTTGGCTAACTGATGAATAAAAATAGAGGGGAAAATGCCAAATCTCCAAGCCCTGGCAGAGTGTCAATTATGTCCTTGATTGTTCTTTTGACATCAATTGAAGCCTGTTGGATGCATTTGAAAACAGAATTTGGTCTTCAAGAGGGGAAAGGAATTATGGTGTAAGAGGATATAACTAGGATTAATATACTAGGAGAAACTGAACATAGGAAATTTAGGCAGAATATCTGGACAGGACTATTTGCTTTTGGAATAGCCTCTTAAAGGAAATAGTGGTGGATCCTTTGCTCGAGTCATTGAAACCTAAAGTGGAGAAAGCTCCAGAGAATACACTGTAGGGTACAGTCCTGCAGAGAAAAGGAATTGACTAGATCACCTAATAGATCTTTTCTATTTCTCATTTTTATTATTCTCTGTTAATTTGATTCCAAGTGATTCTATTGCCTACAGTTAAATCCTCCAATGAAATCTTGCTTTTTAAAGATAACTCTTAATAGTTCATTTACACAGAGATTTGGAGAAACTCCAATGATAGAAGCCTATTGTGATAGTATTTGCTGCCCAGGTGCCATCATGGGAGAAATGGGAATACAAAGATTGGCCTGAAATATAAATTTAAAAATCAGAAATGAAAATGGCTGGTTTAAGATGCACAGCCTTATGCTGAAGATCCCAAAGGTGTAATTATGTTAGACATAGGCACATTATTCCCATTGATTTGACATAGATAGATATGTACTCTTTTTGCCATTTTCACCATTTCCTATAAAACAGATCCTCAGAATTATTCTTTTATGTGAACAAGTGCATTACAAATACAATGTAAGAAAGATATATATTTATAAATGAAAAGAATTTAAATATACACTTTTCTAGTCAGAGTGTCCTGAGAATTCATATTGCTCATTTGGGGCCAGCTTATGCTCTCACTGAAGTCAAGGGAAAAACCTTGCAATGGTGTAAGTTCAAGACCTATGCATCTATATTTTCCATTGTGTTGATTTATAAAGTTAACATAATTAATTCTGGGATCATTTAAAAATAATTATCTATAGATAGACACTTACCTAGTGCCAAGTCAAGTTAATTACAGAAGCACCAGTCATGGTTCCATAGTTAAGTTTAGGTTTGCACTTAAAGAAGGGATTCAACCACTTTGTTATATATGAAAGACACAGTGTAAATGACTTAAAATTACAGCACGTACTGTAGTGAATGAATAATCTTAGAATTTACATGTAAATCACTTAATTAGTTTACCAGTTAAAATTATTTAAAAAATGGGTTCTGAAAGAAATTTAGCACCCTGTAGCAGATGATTTTTTTGTCTGAGTGTTCTTAATAACAAAATAACACAGACTCTTTAAACTTCTCATATATTTAACACGCACTGAAACCACATCCATAGTCTATATTTGAATGATTTTTATTAGGATCAATGGTCATTTTTACCTATTATTCCTCATAACTGAAGCAAATGTTGAAAAATAATGTTCTAACGGGAATTCAATAAAGAACTTCCCTTTTTCGAAATGGTTGCCATCTCCCATTGTTCTCAATGGGACTGAAGACACAGGTCCATATAGCTGATGGCATTTTTTAGAAGAGTATTTCTGTCCCACAGTTTTCAATGGGACTGGGTGTCTCTGCTTTCCAACAGCACAGGGACCAACATCTTGAGGGTAATTTGGCTTTACCCTGAGAACAGCGCGAAGAAGGCAACCCCCCACCACACCTTTAAAAGTCATTAAAAGTCAATTTAATCTAATCTTTGACCACAAACACTAAAATGCCTTAATCATTTCACATAGTGTCACTACAGAGCAGAGTTAAGGTTGTTTGGGTGCCCTGACTGTGCATTTGCATACCCTTACATGTTTGAAGTTCTTTTAAATTTAATCTTAACTCTTAATTTCTGGGGTTTAAAATGCTTGATTTGGGAATAATTATAACATCAGTACAATGTTCCCCCCACTCCTGCAGCATGTTATAGATATGGACTCTTAACATTAACTCCTTTTTAACATAGTTTTTTTCAGGGAATTTCAATGAATGTGCATACTGAAGTCAATGGACTACTGATGGTAATAAGACCTACATCCAATCATATGCATTGGCCCAAAATCCTGGGGTTACAAGCTTTGTGGCAGAAAAGCAAATAAGCCCTGAAGATAAAAGAGCCTCAAGTTGGCATTATTTTACTGATATTTTAAATATTCACATTCTAAATCAAGAACAATAACATAGAAAAAAGATAGGAGAAAAAGAAACAAGAAAAATTACAGAAAAGAGCTGTCAGTCTGCTGAAAACTGCTTTACAATGTGTCTTAAATCCCCCCTACTCTACCTCAGCCATTCCCACTGGTTTAAATCTCTCAGGAAGAGAATAAAACCTCCCCATCTTCCATTCTTTTTATTTCCTTTCCCTATCTGCATTCCTTCCCTCCCTACAGGTCAGCAAGGCTCTTATTTCCAGAAGAACTGCCATATCATTTGTTTACATTGTGTTTCAAAAATGAATAGGGAAGGAGTGTCAGGGCTTCTCCCAATGTAAATAAGCAAGGTAGGCAAATATACAGCAGTTACTCTGGGGATAAGAGCTTTGCTGACTTTGGGGACTGAAGGGAAGGGTGGGGAACAGGAGGGACTCAAATTAAGTTCTTGAGATGCAGAGGGACACCAGTCACAGAATGTAACCTTTAAATACAAAGGCTGATCTGATCTTTCAATACTGGTTTGGTGCTAGTGTACCCTCTTTTAATAGATATATCTTGGATTTGTGCTGATCTAAGTCAGATAAGAATCAAGCCCCATTTTTAATTTCAGCATTTTACCACTCCCATTTTAGTTATATTTTACCCTTTTTAATTTTTCTCTTCCATGAACAGTTTGCAATTTTCCTGTTTCATCAGAAGGGAATGAGAAACTGAGGAAGCATCTTTGCTATTGGCAATCATCCTAAAAATTGTTTGTGCAGGAGCCAATCAAAGAAGAGAGATTATAACTGCCATAAGAGTAGAGAGAGAGGTTATAGAAAAATAACCATACTGCTATTATGCAAATCCCTGCTTTCTGATTGGCTAATCATATCTGTCAGACAGCATTCAGGGATTTGCATAATATACTCTTTAAGGAGAAATAACTGAACCCTGATTATGCAAATCAGAACCCCTCAGCCAATCAGAGTTTGGTGAATCATACAGCTAGGAAAAAAATGTATACAGTAGTTTAGCATCAGTAACTGAACAGCATCCCTGAACTGTGATTGCCAAATAGAATTCTATTTCATTATAATTAGCAATAACATCTTATTCACTTAACAGCTATATGTGTGTGTAAATATATTTTCATTGGTATATGTGGAAAAAAGATTAAATTGTTTATTTTATTTAATTTACTGTAGTAGATAGGGCTAGATATCTGTTAATTTATTATTGTGTAATTTATAAAGTTCTTAATCTTTACAAGTTAGTAAATAATTATAAATACCATTATTTTCTCTCTTCCCTATTTCTTAGTGTCTTAGGACTAGGTGAATTTAATAATAAGCAGAAACCTAATTGATATGGTTTCTGTTTTTGCTTTATTGTCTTACTTCAAATGATATATTACTGATGAATCTTTGTACACTGTACATTGGAGGCAGATTATAGATGAATTAAAATGTCATAATTAAGATTTCAAAAGATAAACTATCAAGGTCTTGTCAACAAAGATGAAAAACTAATAGGAAACAACCCCAAACCAACTAAACAAAAACAGAGGCAGATAGACAAAAAATACTTGCAACATCTGAATCAAATGTTGTGTGGTTTTGTGGGAAGAATACTAGTTTCTTTTTTTAACCTGACCCCATGGATCAGTTCTGATGTAATATTTTAATATGAATATTTTAAAAATATTTAATAAATTTTCTCCATCCTAAAATCTCTGCTACATCCAAATAAAGGATAACAATTCAAAGGACTGGATTATCTTCTTATTTACACTAGTGTACATCAGGATGAGAATAAGGGCTACTGTCTTTCTTTATATCCAAGTACTTTCCAAATTATGCTTTATCATCACCATCACCACCACCACCTTTTAGAGAGACAAAATACTTGTTTTTCATGGGCTTTTTATAATGTATGCAAGAAGAAAATAAATCACGTTAGTTTCATATTTATTTCTGTGGGGTCCAAGTAGATTAAGATTTAAAAGAGCAAAATGTGATGCAGATTAAAAGTGGTTCAAATGGTCCATGAAGATCTATAAAACTCTGCAGAGTTTGCTATCTTGAAATTCACTACAGAGCAGAGGACTTTAAGTCTGGGGATCCTCTTGATATGGTCAAAGGATTCTAGTGGAATGACCATATAGAAAAGAAGACAGTGTATTGTACACCTTGCCTGAACAATGAAAGAAACCAGAAGAAAGGCAGCAGAGAGGTTAACAACAGACAAAGCATGAATTCACAAGTGGCCTTCCAAACAACATGTAGTTAGTAAAGTAAAAAAATTGTTGGAAGAGTAGGGATAGCTCAGTGGTTTGACTGTTGGATTGCTAAACCCAGGGCTATGAGCTCAATCCTTGAGGGGGTCATTTAGGGAACTGTATGTAAAAATCTATTTGGGGATTTGAGCACAGGGTTGGACTAGATGACCTTCTGAGGTCCCTGATATTCTAATGAATAATATGTTTGTAGATTCAGCTTTGTTTATTAACATAGTTTGTAGACAATTTAGGATCTGTACAGAGATTGGTTGCAAAAATTAGTAAACCAGTCATAAAAGGTAAAACAATGTAAAATGTAATGAACATGCATTAGTCTATGTACATAATCTGATTTATTATTATGTCCTTTTGGAGCTATAGTAAACCTCTATGCCCACCCCACTGCATTTGAGCTTGATCATCTCAATGTAGTGTTGCTGTATGCCAATTAAAAACAAAAACAAAAAAACCCTAGTGACAAATTCTGATTCAAGCAAATGTCTTGGAAACTAAGTGGAAAAAGGTTTCTGAGAAGAATCCCAACATATACTGTCATTATATTTAGCTAAATCAGTTATTGATTTAAAGATACAATAACATTCTAATCTTCCTCTGCTATAATTCTTCATAAAAATTCAACTTTGGAGAGCCCTGATATTATTTTTTTAAAAAACAAATAAATGAAATAAATCTACAGGGGATAATTATTCTGGAGAAATATCACCAACATCATTGAAGGAGAATGAGAGAAGTCTTAATTCAAAGTTTGTCTAAAAGTGTTTCTCACTTGAAGGCACTTGGAAAAAGCCTTTTGTTAGTACTTCAAACATAGAATGAAGGTCCTCAGGGACAGAAACTTGTGTGAGCAGCAAAGAGTCCTGTGGCACCTTATAGACTAACAGACGTTTTGGAGCATGAGCTTTTGTGGGTGAATACCCACTTCGTTGGATGCATGTAGTGGAAATTTCCAGGGGCAGGTATATATATGCAAGCAAGAAGCAGGCTAGAGATAACAAGGTTAGTTCAATCAGGGAGGATGAGGCCCTGTTCTAGCAGTAGAGGTGTGAAAACCAAGGGAGGAGAAACTGGTTCTGTAGTTGGCAAGCCATTCGCAGTCTTTGTTTAATCCTGAGCTGATGGTGTCAAAGAGAAAATTCACCCACAAAAGCTCATGCTCCAAAACGTCTGAGTCTATAAGGTGCCACAGGACTCTGCTGCTTTTACAGATCCAGACTAACACGGCTACCCCTCTGATACTTGAAACTTGTATGGTTGTCCTCTGAGTAAGGCACACACAAGTGAAATTGGACTTAAGGCTGTACACTGCAACTTTATCAGTAAATTAAGTAATGATAGAAAATAACTACATGACAGAATCTCCCTGTCACTGGAGTGCATTCCAACAGATCTTCCTACAAACCATATATGGGCATAACTCTATGACTAGCTTTTCCAGGAGAGTCATCTCCCAAACCAAGAATCAAGAAATAGCGCTTTGCCTGTAGGAGGAATCAGGCTCATGTCTGAAAAGGCCTTATTTATAACCTTGAAGATCTCAACCCAGACCCTAGTTTGATTTGTGAGTTTAGCTTTCCTGGTCCTCAATCCCCAGCCTCATTAAGTTAATGAAGGCTAAACCCTCTAACATAAGGGCTGTGGCTCCTAAAGTTATGACAATGAATAAAAGCATGTTATAATCAGAAAAACACCAAAAAGCACACTGTACAGATTGGATAGATCTAAAATCTCTTGAAGACATTTACAGTCTAGTAAAGTGAAGTTAGTTTCCACTGGACCCGACATGGGTCTGCAAGGTACTGCAATGAATGTGCAAGGTTCTGGGTACCTCCTGTGACTTGCTCACATTAATTTTAAAAAGTGTCAAGGCTGTTCAGTACATTGCAATAAGTGTTCAGCACCACAAAAGCCTTAAATTGCATTCTCAAATGCAACAGGGGAAAGAAAGAGAAAATACAATCTCAAGACCAAGTCAATATGCCCTGGAGGTAATTTATTTCTGGCAATCAGTAAACCTAATTGTATGACATCAGGAATCTCTGACACAGCAAACAGCATCAGAGATGCTATGAACTCTGATCTCTGCATTCCTTTCAGTCCTTTAACAACAATATGTGATAACTACCAAATACTGATCAATAACAAAGAAAAGGGGGAGTCAGGAGAGTGGGAAATTTGCTGCTGGCTGCCAACATGGAGCTGGGATGGGCTTCTACATCCTGTCAGAAGTCTATCTTTTGATGGAGGCACCCTGACTACTATATAGACTGGCTGAATACAAACAAATTTTCACACAGTGGCCAAAGGCTGTGTTATAGACAATGAAATCTCCCAGTAATCCCAGAGAGCTCAGCAAGTGTCTTCCCCATGGATCAGAGAGCTGAATTATCACATATAATGCCTGTTTCCTTCCAAGTCCTGAACCTTTATCCTAAACACAGCAGAGAGATAAAAAATTATTGTGCACTGGTGTGAATCCTTGCCAGAGTGAGAAGCAAATATTATGTAACTGTAATTTATTAGAAATAATATGAAAATATCTAAACAAATCTATTTCATATTTGTGATTGTTATACAATTGAATTCTTTATGTTAATAAACTGAAGCATGCTGGATAAATTTTAAATTGCAAGACCCGTATCTGATTTGCCGGTTGTGAATATTCTTCTGTGATTGCTCAAGAGCAAACACCACAATAATTTCCCTTCCCTAAGACCTGAGCAAACTGCTTCTGTAATGGGAAAATTGTGATTTTGCTGAAGTTTTTGATTTTCATTGGGAAAACTGGCAAAATATTTTGTTTTGGATTAGTTCAACATTCAGCTGCATTTTCCTGTTATGCTTTGCCTCATTGGTGCCGTAGTTTGGACCCTTGCTCTCTCCTGGCTGGATTTCGTCTTCCATGATGAAATGCAGTCTCCCCTCTGACCAATCAGATACTAACCTCTGTCAAGTTGGGCAGCCAAAACTTGAAGGAGTCTGAATCTGTGACTACTTTTGAAAATGTAGGCCTATGTAATTAAAAAAACAGATTTTGCCACCCTACACATAGTAATTAGTACTTTGAAAGGAATCCTACTGATTTCCATGTGAGTAACGGTGGCAGAATCTGGCTCTAAACAGGAAATAGGATATCCTTGTCTGTTTCCTTTTACAACTAGTTTTACTCTGAGAATTCATTGTTACTTTTAATCATAGACTTGGAGGGGGGGAGGGGAGAAGGGAGAGGAGTCATATAAACAACTCTCCTAAACCAAGAATCTGGAATCAGGCCTGCCTTTTTAAGGACATAAGAGCTGCCTTGCTGGGTCAGACTATGGTCCACCTTGCCCAGTATCCTGTTTTGGACAGCAGCCTGTACCAGAACCTCAGGGGGAGTGAAGAGAACAGGGCAATTAGGTAATGATCTGTCTTACACTCTTGGCTTCTGACAGTCAGAGGTTTAGGGTCACTCCAAGTGATGGGGTTGCATCCCTGACCATCTTGGCTAGTAGTCATTGATGGACCTATCTTCCATGCACTTCTAAAAGTTCATGCACGCTTTTGTACATATAGTCCAATGCAGATATGCATGTCTAATTTGCATTAGTCTGCACCTTTGCTTGCACAAACCTGGCTTGCCCTTGTGCGTTGGGCATTTTGTACATGCAACTCTGGCACAAACAAAAGTGCTTCTGAACTTTTAAAAAGTGGCCCCAAAATTGAATTGGAGTATCTATTAAACATAGCCATTTTTGGTCTTAAATGCTTTATTTGCATGTAAACTTAAAATAAAAATGGGATTTTCTTGTTTATTTGTCTAGTCTACTATTTCAATAAAATGAAAAATGTTATCTGATACATACTCACCTCACACAAAATGGACTGGTCTAAATTAAATAAGGAAAGGAAATATTTTTCCGGTTTGATTGTCATAGTCTTTGCAAACTTTATCTTGACATCAAGCAAAGAAACCAATTTGAAATGTTTAAGTAAAACAAATTTTGTAGATTAAAATCATGGCTACACATCTTAGATATTAAAAACCTATTTTTTAAAAATATATTGGTTCTTAGACAATGAGTTTCTGGATTTACTTTGTTTAGAAGCTAAATTTCCACCATCTTTTAAATCACCAGCTTAAGGCACTGATAAACTTCTTGCACTGGAATTGCATCCAATGACCTGTAAAATAAATAGAAGAGTATCTTACATTATTGTGATTTTTGTAAGTTTCATAAGTATCAATAACCATTTAAAATTCAAACTGCTATCATTCTTCCACTTTTACTTTGGTTATTATTTATAAACTACAAAGAAAAAGAAATAGAAAAGTAATGCTTACATTTTTCTCACTTCTAAATTAGGCAACATTGTTATTAATTATTAATACATATAAATTATAATAATATAAAGTGATTTATACTGATTTACATTGTATATAATGTAAAATCAAATCTGGTATGTTAAAGTGTTACAGTTGCTATGAAACAGTTGTTTTAATTACAAATAATATGTTTTACCAGCTGTAGCTCTGTCATTTTTTAATGTGAATTACACTTCCAAAATCCAGAACAGACATCTGTTGATGATTAAAGGACATTTTTGTATCATAAGAAAAATGTATGGTTTAAAATACAGCAAATGATCTTCACAGATAATTGATATTAATTTTATTTTTTGCATAGTCTTTGTTTTCTGTAACCTACTGAGGCCAAATCCGGCTTTCTTTTCTTATATTAGTTAAGTAAGCAGGGTTTGTCTCAAAAAAACTTTAAATATGAATATATTTTAGCATGACTGTCAAGTTTTGGGGCCCATTCAAAACATCAACGTGTTCTGTTCAGTGCACCTCTTTAGTTGGCATTTGTTTGCTATTATTTTCAGAGAGATGTTTAGTAATATTGGGCCAGATCATGCCACTGATTTCTAAACAGCGCTTCTATTGACTTTAATGGAGAGATCTGCTTAAAATCAATGGCATGATCTGGACCATTGTGAGACTCTTCATAAAGAACAAATGTAATACCCTATGAAAACTAGAATAAACTGGAAGTACTGACGGTATGGCATCAGTCTGTAGACTGAAACATGAAAGAGAGTTTGATAGCAAACAATATTTAGAAATAGAAACCAAGTTAGAAGCTGCTGGGGTTTCTTCAGGCCATGGTCTAAAAAACTTTTTTCTATTTCTTCGGCAGCCTGAGGAAGTCCTCAAAGACAAAGTGTTGCCTTTAACCTTGTTCGGTATTCCAGCATGTATTTTAAAACTGGAAGAATGTTTTTGGAACAAAAGGGATTGAGTAATTAAAAGATCGGAAGAAAACTGCCATTATTCGTAAATAAGACTGTTCCTGATTTCTCTAAGCCCAATTATTGACCCAAGCATTCCTCCCAAAACCTTTCTCTAAACAGTTCCCTAGGGATAATGTTTTTATATTTAGGATCTGATCCTATAACCCGCATTCACATGAGATAATATTACTTACACAAGCAGTCCCACTTAAGTTAAAAGGTCAAATTCTGATCTTATTTTCGCAGTGTGTAAATCTGGATTAAATCCATTAAGATCAGTGCAGTTGCTTTAGATTTATACCAGTGTGAGATCCCAGAGGCACTACACACGAATGATACCTATGAGAGTAAAAGTTACAGGCTTGGACCCTAACATTTTACTGTTCACATGAGGTTACTTTAAGTATATAAATTCCGAGATTAATATTTTATTCTCCTACTATACTTGTATTTTTCTACAAGTTATTGCTCGTAATTAAATACTTTTTAATCCACATATAAATTAGGCCTCTTTGATATAATCTATACTTAAATTTTAAGGAAATATAGGGTGAAATCAAAGCACAGCATTAACTCCTTAAAACAGGTTAGGACATGCAGTATATTTCCTAGGAAGGAGATCGTTATATAGACTCACTTCTGCAATGTACATGCTAACATGCTCTGCTAAAAATGGGTTTGCCTTTGACAGATATGGCCTTAGGCATGCAGAGATTGTGACATTCACGGGCGTAATGTATGAAAGCCTAAAACACAGAGCTTGCATCTTTCTGATTTTCTGAAAGTAAAGTGATGGAATCACACTGAATTTCTAGTATATGTAACCTCAATAAAATATGTATGTATTATTGTTCAGAGTTATAGGAATAATCAAATAATAATAATTAATAATGATTCTTAGCCCTTATAAATTTTGTACAGTCAAGTTCTGCATAAGCATTAACATGTTAATCAATAATATAGATAATGCTTTTTGAACTTGAGACAATCACTGCTTTTTGAGAGAATAATATGTAATTTTTCCCCATATAAATTTTCATTATGGTTTCCATAAATAATGCTTTTATATTTTTTTCATTTTAAACTAAAATATGGCCTTCTAAATGTAAATTTTTACTTACAGAAACAGGGTGTTTCCTTCTACTTTGGACTGAACTATGTGTTGAATAATGGGGACTCAGTATATCTCTACGGCTGGGGAATTATTACAAATGTTTTCCATTATATTCTCTTGAATTTTTAAATAATATGTTTCAGTTGTGTTTGCATCTCTTTCTGCAAATACTTTAGGAAATTTTCTTACTGGTAGGGATGATCTCGGAAACAGTGGGTTTTAAGCAAATATGGCAGAACGTTTGAAGTAAAGCAATTGTTAGTTCATAATCACAAGCTTTTGTACCAGAAGACTAATTCCAAGAGTTGTGTTCTTTCAGACAGGAAACAGAAACATATCATGTGACCTGTCCTAATCAAAGCAGCTCAGACTTCAAATACTCACAACTAGCTGTTCATAGAGCTCTCAATTATGCCATCTAGGCACAGTCCTTAGTAAAGGACAGTGTGGAACTTACACTGCTCCTGTGGGAACTCAGAGATAAATTCTGCTTCAGACATTTTCTTGTGATTTCTTTTTTTATTTGACTTTGACCCAGTTCTTTCATTCCAGTTCCATTTCCCCTATTATACTCCCCCATATATTTTTGTTTTTCACTGAGACTCTGTGAAGCACATGCTTCCATGTCCCCCTCTTTTTGACCTTTCTCCTTTTCCCACTCAAGTCTGAGAAAGAGGTCTCACCAGGATGATCCCTTTCTCAGCTTGTGAAGTATCTTTGAACCTAGATTACCTACTCCACACAGTTACATGGTGATCTGCTGTACCAACCACCAAATCCTAACATCAGTCTGTTAAAATCAGACCGTTCTACACGAGTAGAAATTGCTGGAATTATTATTTGAAGATGTTTCCAAATGTGACAAGAATCACAAGACCAAAATCACAGTACATTTTATGTATGCTTAACCATCAGACAAGGAGTAAAAGGTGAGACAAATGTACAATCCTGCATATTACAAAACATCTCAAGATCACTCTGACATGTTCCTATATATTCTAAAACCACAGAATATGGAGATTTTAAAGGTGGGCTAAATCTTTTACCTCATTTGCTTTGTTATCCAAACAATATACTTCATTGGGAGTAATTTCATAAAATACTTTTCTCCATTCAGTGATTCTGTTGCGTCCCAGTTTACTGGAAGTCACTTAAAGGAGAGATCCAGTAATGAGATGTTATTCTACCTTTGTGTTTGACACTGGAATCTATGAGTAAAAAGATAGCTAAATATGGGCTTTATTAATCTTGTCTGCTTTGCACAATATTGACATTAAAGCTTTAAGAGGACCCTTCTTTATATGTTTCAATGCCCTGGTCATGAATCTAGAGAGGATATCACCAGCACATTTCAGTTTCCAATTTCTAATAGAACTGGTTGAACCTCTCACTTCCCCTTGCCTCCCCACCCTAACTGCCCAAAATGATGAAAATGTTCTCTCTCTTTTCCTTTCTCTCTTTCTCATCAAATTCTGGACAAAAATATTGAAGAAATTCAGAACATTTCAACCAGCTCTCTAACATTCACTACCAGCACCATGGCAAAAATGGATTTACATTCATTTGTTAATCCACAAATGCCAGTTACCCTTTTTAGTCAGAATTTTGAGAGCCAACCTCTGTTCAGCATATGACAAGAGAAAGGGGGACAGAGGTAGCCCCTTTTCTGTCACTCTTATCCTGGGCATATCTTGGGTTGGGTCAACCTCCAGTGTAACTGAGGCCAGGCTGAGGGCCCCTATGGAATCACTGAAGCACAAGATGCTTCAGTCCAACTCATTCCCACTCTCTATGCCATGGGGGGTGGGGTGGGGCACGTGGAAGAGGAGAAAACAAGAATAGGTGGTGCAGAGTTGGCAACACTAGCCTTATTCTACCCAGGTGATCCCCTGTGCAATGGGAATCCCCAGCTAACTGTTTAAAATAGCTTGCCATTCTCATTGAGCTGCTCTGGCTGAGGCCCTGTATTATGTATGCTATATGCATTCTGTTGGACATATCGAAGACATGGATTAAAAATTCCCCCACATATTTTGCACAAGTATATTTTTAAAATATATAGTAAAATGGGATTCCAGAGATTAATTTAAATATATTGAAACATTAAAAATAACCACAATCTGCAATAATTTTCCCCTGCAAGCCCTAGTTCTAAAATGATGCTGAGATCATGGATGAAATTATTGATGATGTTAATGATGCTAACAATAACAAGAAAGCAAGTGTGTCAAAAACATTTGAGTTTGGGCTCCATTATACATTATCTTTCCTTGATTGTGTTTTGCATTCTATTCTTACATTTTTAGGGGAAAAAATGTAATGTTTGCTAAACTGAACACAACAACACTGCCAGGGAAAGCAATGCTGTTTTCAAGCTTCTGACTGAGAACTGAAATTCAAAAGCTACAAAAGACAATTTAACATTGTCTTATTAAAGATGGGTTATACTAACTACAACTGTAAGACATAGATGAGGAAATGTGCTACATAGTTAAGATAATTGCAACCCTACAGGAATGATGCTTGAAATTTTCTTTGTGGTAGTTTAAGAAATACAAGTACAAATATTATAACAATGAATCAAAGTGGAATGAATGGCATGTACAGTACTATTGTGAACATTTTCAACTACAATAGCAATCAGGACCTTGTACTGGTTGTGTGACATTTTAAATCCTGGCTATTGATTGTAACCCTTCCCTTCAGAGAAAACCAGGATGGCCCAAATGAGTTTTGCTTAGCATTCATTATATTATTCTAGAGAAAAGTGGTATCACATGTTCAAAATAAAACCTGGAACTAAAGAACAGTGAGGAGAATATATGTTCCTCCACATGCTCCTTCCTTATGCTACTGTAAGCATTACTTTCTGGAGAATGAAGAGTTGACAGAGTTCAACTTTCCTTCTATAGATCAGGGAGTTATGGTTATGAAATGCTGCTCAGTGAACAATGCCATTTCTTATACTTTCTCAAATTAAGGTTCATAGGTCTAAATCTGTAAATCCAGAAGTGATAACAGTATTCCAGTTGCTGGTTTTCACATCAAGCCACACTTCCTTTCTGTGGCTTCACACTGTGTCACATGACTGTGACCATTTTCATTGACACTCCCACGGAAGAGATTCTTAAAATCTTTTAAAAATATTTTTTGATGAAAAAAAGTTCAGAACTAGAGCTTCGTGAATTATTCACAACACAATTTATTCTGTAATTTTCCACAGTCAGACTGTTTTTATTATTTCCCCCCCACACACACACTATTAATTATTCAACCAATCCTTTGTGCAACCACTCTTCATCCTGTGGATTGATCACACTGGACTAAGTATTCATGCAAATATTCAACACTCCTGATTTAAGATTCTCATATGTGATTGGTCATCTAATTCACATGTTATTGTTTCTGCTCTCTGATTGGATGACCTTCAAATTCACACACCTACAATGAATTTTCAAAACAGCTGTACAAGCAATTCTGGAACAAAAATGTGCAGGAAAAATATATTTTTTCAAGTATTTGCATGAACATTTGTGCAAAAGTGAAACACCTTCCACATTCTGCCAACATAATAAAGATGTAACTGTATGAAAGTTAATGGAAAGCAAGTAAATTGGGTCATACCAACAATAGTGAAGCAAATCCACAGTCATCGTTAAAAAGGATATTTGTGGCGTTTTTTGCTATCTATATTTGCCCAGCTATATTGAGAATTATAGAAGGCAGAGATGGTAAAATCCTAGTTGTTCATCTAGTCCATTTCCTTGCTACTGAAGTATTATTCCTTTCAGTATTTTCTATAGTAATTTGTCTGGTGGTGGTGTAAAGTCTCAAAGAATGGGAGTCCATCACTTTCCTTGGAGACTTTTCCACACTGTAATAGAACTCACCATTAGGAAGTGTTTCCTTTTGTGCAGCCTATTTTTTTTTCTTTTTGTCATTTCATTTTGTTACTCCTAGTTATTATTAATGATAATCTAACAGTTATATAGCATCTTATTTCCAGGTACATTCTGAGGCACTGTGTGATGTGCCCTTACTAATGTGAGTTGTTCCATTGATACTGAAAATCACTAACTCAAATACAATCATGCAAGGTGCTGAGTTCCTCACAAATGAGAGTCCCTCCCCATTTATTAAATTCAATGAAAATTTATCATCAAATTAAAACTTCTTGCCCATTGCAGTCAAGCATCCGCATAACATTGTTCCACCTTATTTGGCCTAGCCTCTTGATCTGTCCCTATCTCTTCTTTTCTGCCACTGATGTTAATCTTGATACTGTTTGCTTCTCTCACAATCTCTTTGCACCTTTTGCCCCCCACCCCTCTGCTTTAAAGAACCTCCCTAGACTGATTCACCAAACCTTACCCTTATTCAGATCTCTCTTTAAGGCCCACTTTTTCTGCAACACCCACCAAGTCAACCAAGACAATTTTTTTTATCTTGGTAACTTTTTCATTTTGCAAATTGTAATATAAAATATAATCAGCCATGCTGTGGACGTGCTTCTTCTGAATGACCACAATCTTTTGTTATGGGCATTATTTCTCCTCCTACATCCTACCCCGACACTTTTGTCATCCTTTTGTTGCATGTGTCATAATGCAAACGCTTTAAGGAAGGGACTATGTTTGTTTCACGTAATTGTATGATACACAATACACTTTTGTATGCTTAATGAATATTAATTATTATTAATAGCCTGATCCAGAAGTACCTAAACAGGAAAAAATCTATAGACTTTATTGGAAATTTAGCCTCAACAGGGAGATAGGTTAGGACCCAATAAAGTATATTGTGATCACTTTTTGTTCATCATTGGAGTGCAGCTACCTCTGAGGCTGTATGTCACAACTGTTTTATAGTACACAGTAAAAGTACATAACAATTCAGGACTGGAGGTGAAGAACAACCTGAACTGGAATTTGGTCACATCACTGATGTCTAGCACTGATTACGCTGTTTGACTTGACCTGCAAAAGTACATTTAATCAGTTAATGTTGGACTGTGAACTGCATCTGCAAATCATCAGTGGTTTACTCAAATGTTATGTATGTCTTTACAAAGTCTGTAGAATCTTTTTTGATAAATATATTTAGTGTTCTCCACATGGATTTAGTGTTCTCCACAAACTTTTTCTGGCATGTGTGACTGGTATATTTTTAATTTTAGCTTGGTTTGTAGGGTATTGGTCACGTGAGCCAAGCAAGATGATGGAGATTTTAATGGTGTTTCTGGTATCCCTGACCAAGTGAGAGATCAAGTGCCATTTTCCTTTGATTTCTCAGAAAAATGACATTTTAGATAGGCCTTCTGATCTTGCTATAAAAATCTGGAAGAAAATATTTTCTCCTAGTACCAGCCAGAGTTCTTGTTGTTTGACATTTATTACCCTCTGTAACTCCTTTGGGAACTGTCTTATTTTTGTTTTTTATTTAACCTGTTGGTTTTATAAGGGGACATTTATTTTTTGCACTGATATCTAAATTCCTTTGTACTATCTGCCAGAGGTCTGTGTTGTATTATTCCTGGACAGAGACCTATGCACAGTGCACCTTCCTGTAATTCCTCCAATTAGTGGGATATGTCTTAAAATTTTCATCACTTAATATTTGTGTCATAAAAGAAACTCCTGGTTTTACAATGAAGAAATCCATTTGTTTTACTGATATCTGTGTATCAAAGTTCTTTTGCACCATCAAACTTAGAATCCTTAACACCATGCACATGCTTGTAATCTCCCTAATTAGTGGGCAGTTGTCTTAGTATTGTTACCATTTAATGTTCTGTCTGACTTGTCTCCCAGTCCTAAAGGGGAATTTTCTCACATGCATGTGTGTAGGTTCAAAGATTCCAAGGCCAGGAGGGACGATTGTAATCATCTAGTCTGACCTCCTGTATAACACAGGCCATAGAACTTCCCCAAAATAATTCCCAGAGCAGATCTTTTAGAAAAACATCTAATCCTGATTTTAAAATTGTCATTGATAGAGAGTCCACCATGATCTTTGACAAAATTATATGATGGTTAAATTCCCTCACTGTTACAAATTTATACCTTATTTCCAGTCTGAATTTGTCTAGCTTTTGAATCGTGTTATAGCTTTCTCTGCTAGAATGAACAGCCCACTATAAAATATAAGTACTTTCAGACTGTGTGACTGCACACTTTGTGTGAATGTGAACACAAATTTTGTGTTCACATGACCTCAAATTGTTTATGACTTTACAGTTTGCAATTCATATGCATATTGGATAGATAGGTAAATTAATGAAATACTATGATAACTAGATTTGGGAGTTTCACCTTATTCTTGTGAAATCCATTACCATGGGATTTCAAATGACCTTGCTTTTATACTCATCCAAAACATGATTCTTCTGACAAAATAATGCACTTTGTTGACACAGATTTAATTCTCACTCATGCTACCTATTGATTAACAAAGAAAACTTCTGGTAGCACCTGACTTCCATACAAACACTGACCTTATCCATCCACACTTAGTTTCTGAGATCTGTTAATATCCAATCTTGAGATGGTCTGGCTGTGGATAATTATTTTTTCTTGTACCACCCTAAACAATTCCTTTCCTTATTGTTGACTCTTCTTAAATATTTGGAGATGGTTATGTAACCCAGTACACTCATTGTAAACTTTCTTCATGCGGTTCCTTTTCTCTATTTTCCTTCCAGTTTGTCAACATCTTTTTGGTCCTAAATTGTCCAGAACTGTACACAATATTCTAGATATAGCATCATCAGAACTGCATAGATAAAAATATCCCTTCCCAACTCATGTGATTTAATGACATTTTGTATACAGGCCAAGATAACAGAAGCATTTTTCCCCCTGCCAAACTGTATTGAAAAACCTTATTTCCAATTTCTTGTTGATTGTCAACTGTATTTTCAGAGATGCTATGTACTCAAACCTTCTATTGAAGTAAAGGGGACCACCCTGAACTTTAGAAAACCAGACCATAGGTCTCTTGGAGCATGGCTGCTTTCCACATGATTTATTTCCCTCTCATCGAATATCTGTGCTTCATTTTATGTTTCCTATTTAGAGGTGAATATTGTAAAAAAATTGAGACCATCCATGCAACTAAAACTTGCAAATGTACTTTGATGGTGTTATGTTCAGTTTTTTTCTTTCCATTAATATTTGTATGAACAAAGCTGCAGAAAGAGATCCATGGATATTTGAGTACATACGTATTTACATGAGTATTTGCAGTGGAAGTGTTTGCACAGCCATCTTGAAAGAACTTTGTGGGTTTGGAAAAGTGGGAATGGCAGGAGGGAGGTTTCAACAGAGGACAAGGAGGAGGAACAAAAACATATAAATATAAAATGAACAGCAGTCTATAGGATGTGTGGGAATTGTTGAGGGCTGCGACAATTGTGTTCCTGCAGCCCTTCTGGGATAGAGAGATATGTAATCGTCCCATTGTTGCCTGGAGTACATCCTGGCATTGTGATGGAATGATTGCCTCATAACTGATATTCTTTGGTACCACTTGTGAAGGAGGCATTTAAAGGGATGTACTGCACTGTGTCCGAAGCGGTCACTGCTCTAGCCACAAAGGGCTAGACAAGCTCCTTGCAATGGCGTATTGTGGAGGGAAAACAAGCAACAGCAGCATCAGAGTAGAAAGTATGTGAGAACAGGGCCAGCGCTTCCATTTAGGTGACCTAGGCAGTTGCCTAGGGCACCAGGATTTGGGAGGGCGGCAGACTGCTCCGGTGGACCAGGATTTGGGAGGATTTGGGAGTATGTGAGAACAGGGCTGGCGCTTCCATTTAGGCAACCTAGGCGGTCGCCTAGGGCACTAGGATTTGGAAGGGTGGCAGATTGCTCTGGTGGACCAGGATTTGAGAGGTCCACCGGAGCTGCGGGACCGGCTAGCCGGCCCTGCGCTTAGGGCGCCAAAAACCCTGGCGCCGCTCCTGTGTGAGAAACCACATCAAAGGAATGTGGTGGAAGAAGATATACATGCTGTGCTTAATGCCAGCATGTCCTGTTTAACAGCACTCACTTGGCTATCACGCTCATTGGAAGGCAGTGGGAACTTGGATGAACTTTAATGAAGTCCTGAGGCTACTGTCAGTGCAAGACCAAGCTCCAAAAGAAGTTCAGTGTCTGCAGCAGAAGCAGTAGGATGTTGACATACAGGAAGGTACTGAAGAGGCCTTTTCTCGGAGGATGGTGATAAGGGACATATAACTCTGTCCTGAACTTGCTGCTAAGGAGCTCCCCTTGTTATGCACGCTGGACCATATACCAGGACTGATTTAGCAATGTAATTGAAAAGGGATAATTTTATTTATTTAATACTGTTAGCTTTCCATTTTTATTCAGTAGGATTCTTTAAAAAAATTAAATTATTTTGCAAGATATTGTTTAAATAGTTATAGCTCTACTTTAATATTAGTAGTTGTAGTTTAATGCTTTCCAGGAACTATTACACATCATTACACATTATTTTAAATGATCCTTTCACGTGACCCATCTGCTGCAAACAAGATTTTCCCTCCTTTTTTCTTTTAAATATCAAAGGAACCTTTTTTATTTGGTTAAAGAATATAAAGGGTGTCAGACAGAGTGAGCAATGGTGTTTGCAGTATTTCATTTTCCAGGAGCTTGTGAGTTTTTTCTTACAACATTTGAGAGAATGTGACTTTTCCAGGAATTGTTTTCAAGAAGTTAAAGAAATATGATTCCTAGAATCTTTTGTATTTCTCCAGTCATTTAACTAATAAAAACATTATGTATATGTGTGATAAACATTTTTAAAGTCTGCTAAACAACCTGTAAGTCAAATAAATCTTGTTTCTATTGGAGATATATGTCTATTTCTTTCTTCAGCCAGGAGGAAACCTAGTTTTTTTTTAAATCTAAGATCTACATACATAGCTAAGTATAATGATCTTCTGTATGGAAAAGATTTAACATTGCCTAGAATTCCTTAAACGTATTTATCTCCTGCTCACTCTCAAGTTCCCTTCTCTATCCCACCTTCCTGGGAGATTCAAAACCCCAATCAGCCCATCATCCTGTTTATAAAGATTTGGTCATCCAATCAGGAAATAGAAACACCACTATGTGAATTAGTGACAAAAATAGACTTTTATCCTTTTAGTCTTGCAAAGCCAGCATAGTTAAGAGAGACTGAGCTCGAGTCTATTGCTTTTTGTATATCAAAAATAGACTTAGGCTCTGAACCTGCAAACATTTACACCTGTATTTAACTTTATAGATGTTAATAATTTCATTGAAGTCTATGCATAAAGTTAAGCGTATATGTGTTTTCAGCATCAAGGCCTTGTTTACCAATTTTCAATTGCAAGTTTAAACATTAACACCTGTGCAACCTTATTAAAGGTCCTAGAATTTCACAAGTGTAACTGAGGCCAGAATTTAACCTGTAAAACCTTCATTATTGATGAAAAGGTATTATCCTAGCCACTCTTAACTTTCAGATCCCAAGACTGAGTTTGTGAGGATGGTAGTTAGAAAAATGTTCCTTATAAACTGACTACATTGATATTAAACAACTAGGAGATTGTAAATAAGGAACATCGGATCCTATGCTCATAGTCACATCTCAAGGTAGAGTTACATTTTAACTCTTTCCAAGCTTTTCCTGCTACTATCAAGACCCATACCATTGCTGATAAAGATAGGGGTTTGGCAAGTCTGGAAATCACTAAGGGATAGCCTGTTGTTTTTGAATATTATACACTCTGGAGCTTTTCCTATTTTCATTGATACCTTAAATATATTAATATGCCTCTGACCTGCAGTAAGTACCTTTAGAGCACATGAGATCTGAAAATAGCTGCTGGCCCATCATGTTATCTAGATACACCTATTGAGATCCTGCACCATGGATTTTGTGAAATATAGAGACAACATTTAAGAAGAGCTTCTAATGCTCTACTCATAGGCAAACAAAGACTTCGGGGGGGCTACTCACTTGAGTAAAGATATGCATGTGCCTAAGTATTATCAGAATTACCTAATTAGCTGAAGGCTTAATTCTGAACTTAGAACCAGTTGAAAGCATACAATTAGAAGCTGGACTGAGTCTCCTTTAAACTTTTGGTCTATAACAGAGTAAAAACAACCCTTGGATCAAAGTATATGGCGGGTTTGATAAAAATGCTTTTGAAAAAGCTTCTGTTTTAAAATATGGATTGCTGTATGTACAAAGTACCATGTTACATTTGTGATTATTTTCTTACAAAATAAATATACCAATGTAATCATTTTTATCGATAATGTTCTTGGACGCTTCAGACTGATGTATCGTGTGTGAATTGCATAATGAGATTTTAGTCATTATATAATTACACGGGAGTTTGTTTTGTTTCTTTCTGCTCCCCCATGTGTCTGTCTGTATCTATCTGTTGTCTCTTCTCTCATAGTCAGATTGTAAACTCTTTGGGGCAGGGACTATCTTTTTCTTCTGTGTTTGTGCAGCATGGAGCACAATGAGTTTCTAGGTCCAGATCCACAATTTCTTAGGCACCTGAATCCACTGACTCCAGGTAACAGGTTCCCATTTGTGGATCACTAATCAGAAAGAGGCACATTCCTACAGACTGGACCTATGTGCCTATCTCTGAGAAAGGGGCAGAGTCTAGCACAAGGGTTCTCAAACTGGGGGTCACGAGGTTACTACATGGGGGATCAGGAGCTGTCAGCCTCCACCCCAAACCTTGCTTTGCCTCCAGCATTTATAATGGTGTTAAATATATAAAAAAGTGTTTTTAATTTAAGGGGGGGTCGCACTCAGAGGCTTGCTGTATGAAAGGGGCACCACTACAAAAGTCTGAGAACCTCTGGTCTAGCACACACATCATTATTCAACATCTCCTTTCAGCTAATTTAGGTGGCTCCCCATATAGCATGCTGGCTTTTGTAGATCATGTCTAAGGAACTTATGTCTCCCCATTTATAGGATAGGGAGCACCTAATTCGGGCTTTGCAGATCACAGTGTTGCTCCTGTGATTTTCCTAGGCACTCGATGCTCAACTTTCCAATACTTAAGTACCTTTGTAGATCCTACCCTGGGTCCATGACTGAGGTTCAAAGCCATATCACAAAACAAATAATAGTAATAATAATGAGAAGACAGCACAGAAAAGTAACTGAAATAAGTCTCCATTATGCTTCTTTTAGATGAGTAATCAAACTATATATCAAAATAGTACTTGAAAAAGTATTCCTCTATTGCAAACAATTACTTAAAAAAATCTGATTTCATTAACATCCTTAGTAAGGGTGTTACTTGATTTAACTTACTAGAACCCTCTCAAAATTTTGGGTTCTGTTAGGTGTTTGGGTGGAGTTCAAACCAATTCTTATATTTTCTGAGTTGGTCTGATCATCTATGTAGATGTTTTATTCCTATCATTAAAATGTGCAGGAGAAATTAAACATCAGCAATTTCTCTGTAACTGATAATATTTCAATAGGAAGAGTTAAATGGCTGTTTCAGTTTAATTAAATGTATAATCAGAAAAAATATCTAATTATATTTATTTTTAAATTACAGTAGTAGAAAATGAAATAAAAAGGAGAAATCCTTAGTTTAATTATGGGTCAGCTAAAAAGCCCTAGCTGAAATGACTTTTGTTTTAAAGAATTGTAAAGGATCCAATCCTGTAAACTCTGGGGCGCCCCTGCTGCAATTGCTAGCATGAGGGAAGACTATGTACCCACATGGAGTCCCAATGAAGTTAGCAGAGCTCTGTGTGGATTCAATACAGCAGTATGCCCACATGTTGTCACTTGCTGGATTAGGATTTATGCATATGCTTAACTTTACACACTTGAGTCATCTCATTGAGCTCAAATGGAGGAGATGGTCTCATAGAATAGCCATGGCTAGAGTATAAATTATTATTATTATGGGCGTTATGCAAACACAGAAGAGACAATCCCAACCTTGGGGGGTTTACAATCTACATGACACAACAGGCAAATTAGTACTTGAAGAATTGACACCGCATTTTTAGTTAAATTTGTTATTGTTGGGTTTTTTTCATCTCCAATTTACATGCCAAAACCCACAAAGGAAAATATTTAAAAAATAGCTAGAATACCACTACGACTTCTAAGCAATATTTTGGATCTCTTGTTATTACATATACCTCTACCTCGATATAATGCTGTCCGTGGGAGCCAAAATATCTTACCATGTTATAGGTGAAACAGCGTTATATTGAACTTGATTTGATCCACTGGCACAGCTCTGTGCCCCCGGAGCACTGCTTTACTGTGTTATATCTGAATTTGTGTTATATTGGGTGGCGTTATAAGAGGGTAGAGGTGTACTTTGATGTGAATCAAACTCATGGTGCCTAAATTTTGTAGAACGGCAATATTTTGAGAGTGCAACATATCACAGAACAAAATGGTGAATCTTTTTGCATGAAACCTTGGTTAAAATATGTTGCCCCTTTTACACAGTGTATGATAGTAGTTAAGAAATGTTAACACTAATAATATATCAGAGGGGTAGCCGTGTTAGTCTGGATCTGTAAAAGCAGCAAAGAATCCTGTGGCACCTTATAGACTAACAGACGTTTTGGATCATGAGCTTTCGTGGGTGAATACCCACTACATGACATGCATCTGACGAAGTGGGTATTCACCCACGAAAGCTCATGTTCCAATATGTCTGTTAGTCTATAAGGTGCCACAGGATTCTTTGCTGCTTTTACTAATAATATAATAAATCCAGTTTATATAAGACCTCTATCCTGTACGTGACTATATAAATCATTTTAACCCAATGTTCTTATATCAAAACAGTATTCAAATGCAATATTGTGTTATGACTTTATTCAATGATATATAATAAAACATTGTTAAATGAACATTTTTCTTAAAGAAGTCCTAGGCCCAGGTCTGTGTATTTTCTGACATTACTCAGACTACTCAAACCCAGATAAGAAAGTGTTTGACAAAAACACTTATATTTTCCTGCATGTATATGATTTTTGTGGTGCTATTTCCTACTCTCTGCTGTGGACCACAGTTAATTGTCAGAATTTGTCTTTTACTTTGTGTGATAATTCAGTGCTTGTGAAAGGGGCTAGTCTATTTGACTTAAGTAGTAGTAGGAGCAGCCCTCAAAGAGGCGAGAGATCACATAGAGTTGTAGTTAGTCTTCTGTGGCCATAAGGAAGGAAGGAAGGATTTCCCCTACATCAATACAGTACTGTGTACTATCTTGTGCTACAAAACACTGCTATGGGAAAAAAAATTAAATGCTTGACTTTCCTATATACAAATGTTATTCATTTACAAATCCATCTCTAATCTTTTCAGAAGTATTAAGATAAATAATCTTTAGCTCTGATATAATGCTATTTTGTTTGTAGGTCTCAAAGTGCTTTACAAAGGAAGGTATCCTTACCCCCATTGTACAGGTGGGAAACCGAGGCATGTGATTTATTTTCTCCAAAGTCACAGTGAAATAATATTACCTTGCTCTTTTATATAAGATCGTTCATTGGTTGCTCTCAAAGTGCTTCAGAATCTTTACATGTTTTTCTCCTCACAACTCTTCTGTGAGGTAGGGAAGTGCTATTATATCCATTTTTACTGATGGGAAACTGAGGCACACAGAGCCCAAGATCATACAGGAAATCTGTGGCAGAGTAGAGAATTGAACCTATGTCTCCCAACTTCTAGGCCAGTGCCCAAACCAAGGAAGATTGTGCAGGTCTAATGGCATAGTTACTGGATTTCACTGCCTCCCATTTAAGAGGCCTGTTTTGTACAGAACGTGCTACATTTTGGCTTGAGACACTAAAAATTAAGTGATTTTACAAGATTTATTCCTGCAGTCTACTTTTCTTTCTTTCTTTCTTTCTTTCTTTCTTGTTACTCTGAAGTGTGCTACCTATTTAAGCCCAAATACTCCCCCCATGGACACAGTAGGACCATGTGGTTCCACTGCCTGTATAGTGAGAGGACACAAAGCGCCAGATTTTTGAAGAGTCAAGGTGGGTGAGGTCAGATCTTCTACTAGAACAACTTCAGTTGGTGGAAGAGACAAGCTTTCAAGCTTACACAGAGCCCTTCTTCAGGTTTGGGAAAAGTAATCAGAGTATCATATCTACATACAAGCATAATGGGTTAACACAAGTTGCTGGTGACCAGTTACAGTGCAGTAGGCAATTAACACCTTTGCAGTCACAGAACAAAGGAAAGTTACAATTTGTTGTAATGAGCCATAAAACCAGTGTCTCTATTGAGTCCATGATTTTTGGTGTCTAGCCAGGGGTGGCTCCAGGCCCCAGCATGCCAAGCGCGTGCTTGGGGCGGCAAGCCGCAGGGGGGCGCTCTGCCGGCGCCGCAAGGGCGGCAGGCAGGCTGTCCTCGGTGGCGTGCCTGCGGAGGATCCTCTGGTCCCGCGGCTTCAGCGGACCTTCCACAGGCCTGCAGGAGGTCCGCCGAAGCCGCGGGACCAGAGGACCCTCCGCAGGCAAGCCGTGGAAGGCAGCCTGCTTGCCATGCTTGGGGCAGCAGAATTCCTAGAGCCGCCCCTGTGTCTAGCAGATTTATCCATTGAAATTCCCAGAATTACTTTTGAAGGTGTTGTGTAAGTTTCCTTTGAAGACATGGAATGAGAGGTCAGATATGGATGATCAGTTTTTAAAATGTGTTTGCCCATGGGTGAAAAGGTATTTTTGTCTTTTATAATTATTCTGTGTGAGTTTGTAGAGAGCGAAGTGAATGTCTGGTTTTACTCACATAGCTGTTGGATTATTTGATGCACTGGATGAGGTACACCAAGTGTTGTGATAGGCATGTGTAGGACCCATGGATCTTGAAAGTGGGTACGGGGCGTGTTGTAGCAGTGGAGACAATGTCTGCACGTTTTGCATCTGTTGTTGTGGCAGGATCTGCTGCTGCTTTGAGTTTGCGTGTTCTGGTCTGTGGGGAGATGCAGTCTCCATCTAGTATGGGTTGTAACTCCTTAATGATACCCTTATATGGGATCCATTGTGGGATCGTAGGTGATAATGAGATGTAGAGGACAAGAAGATTTTTTTTCCATATTGAAGCAGGTTCTCTTGGGACATCTGGGAGGCTCGTTCCATTATGTGATCTCCTTCTCTGGTGGAGTGTCTTTGCTTGGTGGAGGCAATTTTAAGTGTATTATGGTGTGTATCTCAGACTTTGTTTTTGGAGCATATTCTGTGTAATCTGATTGTCCGGCTGTAGATAACAGATTTCTTAGTGTATATGAAGTGGGTACTGGATCTGTGGGGTTCCGTTGCTGAAATTGATCATGGTGTCCAGGAAGCTGATGTTGGTGCAGGAATATTCTAAAGATGGATGGATGGATGGATGATGGTGGTTAAAGTTGTGGTGGAAATCTCTGAGGGAGTCTAGGTTTTGTGCCCAGAGGATGATAATAGCATTAATGTATCTCAAGTATATCATTGGTTTATCAGATTTTTGAAGGTATGTAAGCACCTCAAGATACAGATAGGTGCCTATTGGGATTTTCAAAAGTGACTAGATGCCTAATTCCAATCAAAACTATTCCAGTTCTTTTGCTAAGATATCAACTATTCTGAGACTTCATTTGATGATATGGGAACAGACACCATATCGAAATCTAAGACAAACAGATTTTGCTTGCCCCTCCAGAATTCCCCAGCACCCAGCAAAGCTACTTAAATGGGGGTCTGTAGGAAGGACTTGTAGCTTAATACCATCTTTCATGCCATTGTTCCACATGTGGAACTCCCATGGCTGTCAAAGGGAGCTTTGAGATGGATTGATGACAGGAAAAACTGTTATATTTACAGGTCTATTATTTTATTTACTAATTATTCACTTCACTGCATTTCATAATCTCATTTGATTTTTGTGCACAGTAAATGTATTTTTAAAGAAGTCTATTGTGTTAACCTTTATTAATATAATATCTAGCACTTAACATAATAAAAAAGATTAGAGTTACACTGAGGTAATATGCAACACAATAGGGCATTTTACAGAGGTAATGAGACAGAGAGAGGTAGAATGATTTACCTGAAGTCCTGGAGCGAGTCAGTGTCAGAGCTGGGATTAAGATCCAGGGTTTCCCGGTGCCCATTCCCACACTCAGACCATTTGATAATGCTACTTCATGTTCTCTCTTACTACTATTTATATACATTTGCTATAACAACTATGTTAAAGAGAAAATTACCTGAAACCTAAAATAATATGTAATTATTTTTGTGCCCTGCTATCTATAAACTGAAAGATTTTTTTCTCTCAGTAGATAAGCACATATATGCATTAGTGTATTGCACCTCACGTGAAAGATTCTGTCCTTTAAAGTTATTTTTTACTCAGAAAAATGAACATGCTTTGCAACAAACAACTTTTTCTAATACAGTTTAATAATTGTATGTTTCAGAGTAGAAGATGGCTTGTGACTAATGTTGTAGAGAAGAATGACTGAAATAACTGTTTGGAATTATTCTGGAATTAGGTTAGAATGAAGTCTCCTCTGCCAATCTAAGGTAATACTGTAGAAAGGCAAGAAATTCAAAGTGATATATGTCCAGCTGATTGTGTGTTGACGTTGTGAGGCCGGGCAAAAGTTCCATATGCCTGAAGCCGAAAGAGCCAGGAACCTGGGTAAACCTGGGATGTCATCACTCTGTGAGACATGGGAAACACAAACCCCTTTCTAAAAGGTATTTAGTCAATGGGAGCAGAAGAAATATTAAAACCTTCTGTGTGTCATCAGATGATGTACAGAATTTACTGACAATTAAAATCAAAAGTTGTGTCACAACAAGCTAGCATCTTGAAGTTGCACTGCTAAGGAGTTATTTACCAATCAACCTATTATAGAATGTGAAATACAATCACATGCTAGTTTTCAGTTCATTTGTAGAGAAAACCTTTCCAACATCACAAATTCCAATTTAAAAAAACCCCACAGTCAGTTTTAAATGAAAAAGTGGACAATTAATCATAGATGTTCCGATCCTGCAAGGGGCCGAGTGCCCTCTTGGAGTCAGTGACCGTAATTCTGATCCCCCTTATCCTGGTGTAAATCAGGCCTATGGAGTTAGCTTGGTATAAAATGAGAGCGGAATGAGGCCCAGTTAGTAAAGTAACAGGATTTGGCATATAATATGCATCAAAACTAGTGTGATTTATTTAAAAAATATATTCTTGTTCTTTAAGTTATATCTGTACAGAAGCAGAAAATATATTGAAGTTTGAGGTGTACCTTGTTCTGTCTGACTCTGTTTCCTTGAGGTTATATAAATTATCTACTCCCTCTTCATTTTAGATATCAGTCTGGTCTCTAAAAGATATTAATTATTATATAATCACTTTCACTAATTGTTTTTCCCCTTTGAGTATTTAAAAACTTGGTTGTGTTGACAATATAAAGGATAATGAATGGTTCTTAAGTTCCCTGCAGTTCAAAATAAAGTACTCAGTCTCTGCTAATAATTTTGGTGAGATAAAGTCAATATGATTTTACTGATATTATGCATTATGCTTTTGTCATCTTATTAAAAAAAAAGCCTTCACAGTAATAACTAAATTAATAATTTTATTATTTATAAAACATTCCCACCAAAGTGCTTAAATTGCTATACAATAATACATTTAAAACATTCTAAAACATATTACAGACAATACTGCAAATCCTTAACACGCAGGTTTGACTTGTTCTATAAACATAGGGCTAGCAAAACTGGGTCCTTAGTAATACAAAGCACACAATACAAAAAATGCAATAGGCATGAAAATAGGAACAGTCAGATGGATTTTCAGAAATGGTTTGAATGAGAGAGTTTCCCACAACTCTATCAGGCACTTTAGATATCTAACACAAAGCCATGTATATGCAAGTTAATTTAAAGTTAATGAATGTCCTGTACACTAGAACTCACCAGTAAGATTTATAGGTTTTTATCCTCTCTTAAAGACAAATGCTGCATACATGTGCACACAGTGTCCTTTTGTGGAAGTTGGGTGTTTTTAACTGAGACAGATTTTGGCCCAATCCAAGTATGGAATGCTCATTAATGTTATTAGGAATTAGGCATATGTTGTAAAGGGAAATATACTCTCTAATTTTTAGTGGGCTTTAATTTTAGAATCTTAACTTAAATGTTTAGATTGTTTTGAAGTACTTCTTTAATGTTATATTATTCTGTGACACCAATACCCTGCCCATCTATTACTATCAGAGCACTTCACTTAAACAATATTTTACAAATTTAGAATACAAAAAGATGCTTACTCTCTTTAATACTTGTAATCGTAGCACTAGTCTTATTCTTTGCAGTTTTTAATGAGATCTCAAATTGATTTTGATGCTATTATTCACCTTAATCTTTTGTTCATTATGCATAACTCGGGCTGATGATTTATGGCACAGCCTAAAACAATGGAGGCTGTTGCTTAGCTAGAACACTGTAAAGGAAAGTATCCTGTAAAGTTTAGTTTCTTGGAGGCTTTAAATCATGTCTTGAAGACTGACGTCCTTTATTAAAGTCCAGAATGTACAGCAATGGAAAGTTCCCTACATTGCTCCACACTGCTCCTCAGGATGGTTTTGAAGGAATGTTGTCTCCATACCCATTCAGTCCTTAGTCTTTTTGCTGACATTGCCAATGGTGATTTGTGTTAGGATGTGGACATCTGTCCACTAGGAATTACACTCAGACCACCACCACTTTTATACTAGGATCATAAGAATCTGTGTGCAAGCTGTTTGGATTTTTTTTCATAATTTAATTTTAGGCGGTTTTGTGTTTGAAAAATGTCATTTTTTCATGAAATTTTGTAAACGAGGTGTTTTCACGTCTAAAATATAAAGAAGTGTAAATTTTGCTTGATTTTTTAATTGTCAGTGCAGCTTTGATTGAAAATGGGCCTAAATTTCACCTAAAATGTTGCCCATATTTGAGAAAATTTAACTTTTTTCAGAACTGAATGACCTAACTTCCAGGGGTATTATGAGGATTAACGAACTAATTGACAAAATACTGTTTGCCATATTCCTATAAGTAGTCTGCTTGTGTTAAATTCTGCTCCCGCTTACAGTGGTGGGGCTACTCACATGAGTAAGGCAAGCTGGATTTGATTCAGCATTTGTACAGGCTTCTGAAGAAATTTGAAAACACTAGCGATATAAGCGGGACAAAGGCTTTTGGGTGTGATCCTCTAAGATACTCATGTGCCTGAGTCCCATTTTTAGGCATCAATGAGATCCACATAACTCTGGCTTGGCTGCCACCTAATCCTGTGACCACCTAACCTCACTTGGCACTTAAGTTTTTACAGAAAAAACTCCTGACGAACTTATATTTCTGCCTCTGAGAAAGTGTACTGAATCCTATTAGTGAACTGGGGAAGACAGGTGTTCAGCCACCTAAGTAGTGTCTGGGGACCCGATATGGTAGGTGAGCTCGGAGTCCACCTATTGGATTGAGCCCCTCACACAAAACAGCTGGGGGAGGAGGGAGGAGCTCCCTTATAATCTTCAGTGTAGTGGTTAGGGCACTTACCTGAGAGGTGGCAGATCCCTGTTCAAATCCCCTGTCTCCTTCATGAGGAGGGGATACTTGAACTGGGAATCTCCCACCTCCTGGGTGAGAACCTGTCATGTTCTGGGATGCAATCCAGACCAGTGAGGATCTGTGTCACCACCTGCCCTGTAACCCTGAGTGCCTTCAATGCTCTGCTGCTGTGGCTCACAGCTTGGATGCTGACAGCCCACAGACAAGCATGCCCTGAGTGTCTGTGTGACAAGCAGCACTGAACCAGCAACTTTGATTCCAGCAGCCTGCTTGTTACATCACAGACGTGCTCTGGTATATGCCAGCATTGGTTATACCTGGCAATCAACGCCCCAGACATGCCATTTTTCTGAGTTGCCAGGGTTGCTTGACTGCCACTCTACCTCTTCCTTCAAACCCCATCCCTACTCCCCTCTTCACACCCTGTTCCATCCCGTCCCCTGAGTGTGTCCTGCTCTCACCCTTCCCCCTCCTCCATAGTGCCTCCTGCATGCCATTGAACAGCTGATCATTGGCAGGTGGGGAGGAGTAGGAACTGATCAAGGGGGCTGCCAGTGGATGTTGAGCACCCACTATTTTTTTTCTGTGTGTGCTCCAGCCCTGGAGCACCCACAAAGTCATCACCTATGCCAGTCCCGAATCGCTCGGCAATGTCTAGCCCTCTCCTGGACCATTCAGAGGAATAATTAAGTTTGTTTTCTCCTCTAAAGAGACAAAATGCTCAGTTTATCACTTTGACTGGTGTTAACAATATCACTTTAATTCAAACACATGACCGGGTTGGTTTATATTAAAAGTAAAACAATTTATTAACAAAAGGATTTAGGATTTTAAGTGAGTTCAAGTGTAAAAGATAGTGTTAGAAATGGTTACAAGCAAATAAAAGTGAAAAAAACTTTCTAGTGGCTAAGACTTTACCTTAAACAAAGTTTTGTTGTGTTGTTTCTTTACCAATCTATCTTTCAGCAAGATGGCTGACCAACCCCCTGGTCAGGATCTTCCACAAAGTCTGATGTGCTTGCTTCTGTTGTCATCTTAATTTGGGGTTCCTTGACACTTGATTTTATAGTCCAATTAACCTTTGAAATGGATTCTTCTGATGCTTATCCCCTCCCAAAGTAAAGTTCCTTCAAGCTGTGAGGAAGGAGACATGGAGTTTGCTGGAGAAAGAGTTTCTATGCTGATTTTTCCCCGTACTGGTGTTCGCTAAAATGCAAATAAATTTATCTGTTCCTGCAATTGCCTACCCTTGCTGGATGCTGAGCGGTTATCTCCTCCCCTTGTTAGCTTGATGGTTTTTATGTAAAAGCATTCCCACTGTCTCTTAATGTGTCTTGGAAGTACCATCAAGGTGGCAGAACCACATTCTTTTGTCTAGGTGGGGTAACTTCAGTCCTGTCTGTCAGACACTTGAACAAGATCATTCCCAATATATTTATAATTTTGAATTTGTCATCTTTACATGCACCATACAATAATATTAATGATCAGTATGTTATTAGCTTTCTATTGATATCTTACATGACACCTTTTAGACACAGGTTATGACATTACTGAGTTGGGGTACACTGAACTGATCAAATCAGCTGAAACTCACTACCAGACACTAGTGAGCCCCTTGCCTTCTTGTACTGGGATGTTATTAGGGTCAGACTACCCTATTACCTAAGTTAAAGTTTATAATGAAAGACCTCTTCCCCTTCTGCCTACTCCCAGCTCCCAGTTTCAGGCCTTGCATCAACTTAGGTAGCGGAATGCCCCCAGTTTGTGGATCTCTAAGCAAAGACAGGCACGTCCCTTGGCTTTGTCACCTATCTGCAAAAGAGAGGCAGTGCTTAGAACAGATCCCTTTCACTGGCATCTTCCAGTGGCTAGCTTAGGCAGCTCCCTGCCTAGCACGCTGGCTTTTGTGGATAGTAGCTCAAGGTGCCTAATTCTCCATTCATTGTATAGGAGCCTAAGTGCCTAACTCACGGTTTGTGGATTGCAGTGCTGTTCCTGTGATTTTCTAGGCACCTAAAAGGCACTCAGTATCATAATGCTTAAGTCACTTAGTGGATCCCACCCTTTATACTTTCCATAGATGCCGAGTTTCTATCTGCCAGGGGGTGTTTCCCCTGGCTCTGCCCAGACTCTGTCCCCATTCCATCCCTTCCCTAATGCCCCACCCTGCCCTGCCTCTTCCTGGTCCCACCCCACCCAGTTCCACCCCTTCCCTGAGTGCACTGCACTCTTGCTTCTCTGCCCTCCCTGCCACACACCTCCAGATCCTCCAAAACAGCTGATCTGTGGCAGACAGTAGGAGCTGGGAGAGCGGGGAAGGCACTGATTGGCAGCACCCGCTGGCGGGCAGGAGGCACTGGTGTGAGGGAGAGGTGTTGATGGGGGATTGCCAATGGATGCTAAGCACCACCATTTTTTTTACCGTGGGTGCTCCAGCCCCAGAGCACCCACGGAGTCGGCGCCTATGGTACTTCCCTCCTCACATCTGCACTTGCACACTAGGGTCATTTAGAATCTGTCTCTTACTGTATTCTCAATGCGTTACACCTGTTAATATTAATAACTGTGTAAACCCCCTGTTCATGGTAATGAAGCTATTTGTGATTGAAATTAAATTTGCCAATCGAATTCCTTTACTTTTATGTGGTCATTGAATGATGTGCCTCTCTCAGATTCATTGCCGCCTCTGCTAGTCAAATGTCTATCCAGTTATCTCTCATTAAGATACCTCTTATTTTTTTATGTCCCATTCTTCCCACTGAGAGCACACTACTGGTCTCTGGCTCCCATCTCTTCCTCACTCCTTTCAAAACCTCGTTATGAGGCCTAGCTGTATTGTTAGTCCTAGAGGATCAAGCTCAATGAAACTATCTAGTCACCACCCAGGTAACCTTTTGGTACACAGCCTATCCCTAGTTTGAAAAAGGACAATTACTATGAGGTTATTGACAATTACTATGAGGATGACCTAGCATCCTGGCTGTCAGACCACCAAATCAACAGTTACTTTCCCCTTTTTCTTGATCCTTTTTTCTGGAACTGAAGGCAGGCAAATAACTCTCTCTGTAGAAATTATAAGTCGTCCAGAAAAAGTGGTACAATTCCATCCAGACTATATAAAGCAGAAGATGTATTTATTTTAAGGTACATCACAGAAATATGTACAGAAAATATAAGTGATTATTTGTTTAAACACAGGGAATGATGGCTAAGGAATGCTTAATACATACTAGTGAAATTCTTAAAAACAGCTTAGTTATAATGAATGAGTCTAAAATTTTACCAAATTTCTGTGTCAGGCTCCTTTCAGATCTCCATAGTGTTGCAAATCCCACTCTTTACTTTAGAATGAATTCTCTACCAAGATTGACCTTTCTGAGTTTTATCCCGCTTTACTAAAATGAACAACTCTGCTGAACATCTATTGAACTTAGATGTTCAGATATTACACTGAGGTATTTGGGACGGATGGATTTTAGCCGCTCTACCCACTGGATTCCCAAAAGCTGCTGTTGAAGGTATCTGTATGCAATAATTTTCTGTGAATATCTGACAGCAATGGGAGGTCTTCAAGACAACATCTAGAAAGGATGGTCAAGATTAGGTTTTGGTCTCCTTGACTCAAATGTTCTATCTATTTTCTTATGTCCCTCAGAACTTTTAAACTAACATTCAGAGTAATTTGTGGGTTACTGAGTTTGTCAGGCATTAACTATAGAAGGAATGGGCCTGTATCACATAGTTCATATATAGACCCAAATTTTCTTGAAGTTCAGACTTGAAGTTTTCAGTCATGTTTGTATGACATAGGGATGCTACAGCTGTGAATTTAAGATCCAAAGCTGAACATCCTTTGAGAGGAGTCTGGAACTAGGATTTTGGTTTGGACCCATCTTTGAAATATAGAGCAGGGTAAAAACCATTCCAATAATACAAACATAGAATCAAAATCATGAGAATGAAATAGGAAAGTTTTATAAAAAAGATATACCACTAGGCAGGTACTGAGTGATGGGTAAACCTCATGGGTTTTGGAGGTTTCAAAGGCAGATAAGGCATATAACCATGTAAAAGTTTGTTTGCTGATTTCAATAGTAGAGTTAATAAAAATAATAATAAAACGATTACAATCACCAATACTAAAATATTTAAAATCTTCAATTCCAGTCAGTTTATAGCTCATTTTTAAAAATGATGTGTGCAATTATGCAGTGTTGGTCACAGAATATTAGAGAGATAAGGTGAGTGAGGTAATATCTTTTATTGGACCAACTTCCGTTGGTGAGAGAGACAAGCTTTTGAGCTTACACAGAGTTCTTCTTTAGTCAAGAGCTGAAGAAGAGCTCTGAGTGGATCGAAAGCTTGTCTCTCTCACCAATGGAAGTTGGTCCAATAAAATATATTACCTCACCTATCTTATCTAGCTAATGTGTGCAATCATGCACACAAAAATGTATGCAAAATTGCATGCCTGATCTGTACATGCCATTACCATAATTAAAAGTGAAAATCAATTATTTGGCATGTAAATGTGTAATTTCATTGACCGTTTGTATGCATAGAAACTGTATTGTGTATATAATCATGGTATTGGCATATGCAGTTATGAGCCAGATTATGCCTGACTGCTCCAAAGTGTGCAAAGGGAGAGCACAAGAAGCCTTCTCTCTACTTTTGTGACCTAGCTCATCAGCCTGGCACAGTTATGGTCCTTGCAGCCCCCCTGAGTGCATGGACTATTCCTTAGAACCTCTGAAGACTCCTGAAGGTACAAGATCCCTGAAAGCGTACAAGAAGCAGAAGGGGCATAGTCTTGCCCTGATCTCTGCACTGGTCAGCGGAGCTGGCTGGCCACACAATAGGGTGTATATTGATAAACTTTGTGAGGCTTCATCTTCTAATATTTAAAATAATTTGCATATTTGAAAATAATTTGCATACAACTACACATTTCAGTTTACTCTTTGTTGAGGATTTAGTGCTGGTGAAATTATTGGTTTCAGAGCTGCAGTGTATGAAGTCCTCTTTTTAACAGGAAGCTAAGATTTCCATACACTCTGCACTATCAGCATGCCTTAATTTTGATCTCTGTAGGAATTTCTATGGACATAAAATGGGTATGTAATTCTCCATGGCCCATGCAGTTCTTGACCTATCTTCTGAATCTGCCAATTAGTGCAAAGTATGGTGGTGAATTTGTGACATAGGATCTGGAAATAGCTTGAGAACAACTTGTAATCCCTACTAAGGTAGGTTGAATTCAGACTGAAGGCCTACAGATCTCTAATGTTATACCTTCAAAAATAGGTGTTGCTTTCTTTAAATAAGAGTATTAAACTGAGTTGTGACCTCTTTGGCGCTTACATAAGCAGGGTCTTCCTTTCACTGAATACACAGACAAACCGACCACATGCACTGTTCTCAGGCTTCTTCAAGCATACTTTACAATACTCTCCCTCCCATCTGCAATTAAACATTCTTGCTCTTAAAGAGAGAGCTCCTATTACCCAAAATGGAGACAAACACTACAACGAATGTGAGTATAAATCCCAAATCACTTCTATGTGGAGTGTTTTGCAATCTAAAAACATTTTAACAATTATAATTATTCAAGGGCCCTAACATTAATTTAGGAGGAGCTCCCATCTCACTCGCTTTACATCTAGCTAGCTAGCTATTATATAGCAGAGAGAGAACCCCCTCTTAAGTTAGTGGCAGGATCCTGAAATAATTGCAATTGTTGCAATTTTATGGAAAATAAAACATACAACAAAATACAGTAAAAGAAGAATGTAAAAGGTCAGGCTCTTGAAAATTTGGAAATGCAAGAAATAAGGTTACCTGTACAACTTACTTTGGCCTCTTTGTATGCATTAGGGTCAGGGCTGGCTCTAGGCACCAGCAAACCAAGCACCTGCTTGGGGCGACACATTTTCAGGGGCAGCATTCTGGCCATCCTTTTTTTTTTTACTTTGGGCAGCAAAAGCCTAGAGCCGGCCCTGGCAGCAGCAGTGCGTTGTGTGTGTGTGGGATGCCCTGGGGCCACTGTGGTTTGCGCCGCAGGGGAGCAGCACCCGCATCTTGTGGCTGGGCCGGGCCGGGTAGGCTCCCAGTGGGGGACAGTCAGGCTGGGAGCCGCCCCACGGGGCACACGGAGCTGCCTGCAGGTGCCGCAAGGTGTTCGCCCCCCAGCACCGCAGCCAGGGCTGGGTGAAGCGGCCTGAGCCACCCAGGGACTGCAACAGGGCAGCCAGAAGCAGCAGCAGCGGGGCCATAGAGGGCAGGGCACTGCCATGCGGGGCCTGTGTCCCGCTCTTCGGGGCTCTGCTCCCTCTGAGGTTACCATGCTCTGGCTTCTCAGCCCCCTGCTGGCTCTACCCTCCCAGGTTCCGGCCGGTCCTGGAGGTAGGAGCCCTGGCTGGAGGGATTCTGGGCTGAGGTGCGGCCCAGAAGCCCCGCTGCTTACCCCAAACCAGCCAGCACCAGACTGGCTGGAGGTGAGGGGTGAGCAGGAGGGGTCAGCACTTGTGAGGGGGAGCCCAGGGCTGGGGTGGCAAGGGGTGCAGGTGGGGGAGGGCATTGGTGTGTAAGGTGGGTGAGAGCCCAGGGCTGGGGTTGGGGATAGCCAAACATTTTTTTGTTTGGGGCAGCAAAAAACCTAGAGCTGGCCCTGATTAGGGTACGGTCTTTAATTATATGATCACATATTTTTTTCTCACTTGTGGGTTCAGCATAGTTTGAACATAGGATCTTCAAAAATACAGCAACGCCTTTTCTACTGGATCAAAAGGAGTAACTAATAACAGAGGTAGGCTGTTTTCTCCTATGTGGATGAACTCCCAGAGAGAGACATGACACATAGTTTGTCAATGTGTTATACATCTTTGTGAAACAGCTGTGAAAGGTTGGACATCAGGGTTGCGGGTTCTGTTCCTACTAGTGGGAGTAAAGTTTAGACTGAAAGTTAGGGCAGCAGTTACAGACAGGCTAGTGAAGAACACAGATTTGACATAACAGGCCAGGTCTACACTGCGACTTTAAATCGGTTTAATGGCCGATATACCGATTTAACGCTGTATCCGTTCACACGACGTCGTCATTAATATCGAGTTAAACGGCTCCTTAAATCGATTTCGGAACTCCTCCCAAACGAGAGGAGTAGCGCTAAATTCGATAGTGATAACTCGGATTAGGGTTCATGTGGACGGAAATCGACGTTATTGGCCTCCGGGCGGCATCCCAGAGTGCAGCACTGACCGCTCTGGACAGCAATCTGAACTCGGATGCAGCGGGCAGGTAAACAGGAAAAGCCCCGCGAACTTTTGAATTACATTTCCTGCTTGTCCAGCGTGGAGCTCTGATCAGCACGGCTGGCGATGCAGTCTGAAATCGAAAAAGAGCTCCAGCATAGACCGTACGGGAGATACTAGGTCTGATCGCTGTATGGGGAGACAAATCTGTTGTATCCAGCTCCGTTACAGAACACGAAATGCCAAAGCGTTTGAATAAAAAACTGCAGGATACACAGCGCTGCGTGACAAGCGTAACGGGAAGCCAGAGACTCAAATGGACGCTCATGAAGGGAGGGAGGGGGTACTGAGGACTCCAGCTATCCCACAGTCCACAGCAGTCTCTGAAAATTATTTGCATTCTTGGCTGAGCTCCCAATGTCTGTAGGTTCAAACACAGTGTCTGGCGTGGGTCAGGGAACAGCTCCTCAGTTTATTTCCCCCCACCCCCACGTGAAAAAAAAAAGGGAAAGATTGCTGTGCTATGGCGTTTGCTCAATGCACTCCGCGAAAAAGGCGCCAAAGGGTTGTCTGCTGCCTTCACAAAGGGAGGGGTGAGGCTGTACCCAGCACCACCCGGGGCAGTGTTTTCTGCCCCATCAGGCACTGTGCTCTCAACACGGAAGTGGGAACTATGGGATAGCTGAGGAACAGCTACCCACAGTGCACCGCTCCTGAAATCGATGGTAGCTTTGGACCATGGACGCAAACAATCGATTTCGGGATCCCACTGTGGACGCGCTAAACCGATTTTATTAGATCTGTTTTGTAATATCGGTTTAAGCTAATTCGAAATAATCGTGCAGTGTAGACGTACCCACAGTTTGAAAGGCAGTGTATCTGAATAGATGAGATCAGGGATAACCTCCAATTGACTTCATTTACAAAATAAAAAGTTGCCTGCTTCCTAAGGTCTTGGCAAGGAAGGGTTGTGAACTGAACAGAAATACAGAACTAGTTAGAAGAAATTAGACCAGTTCCTGTGGACCAACGAAGTGCTACTTCCTTGCTTAATGGTATAATAGTGGAGAATCACTCAAAAATGTTTGACATTTTACCTGAGATGTGAGCAGGCACCACAGAGTTGAGTGTCATACTGGGGAATTGGGGAAAGATTCTGCCTCACTTTTCTGAAGTTCATCTTGTGCCTGTAAAGCTGTCCTCAGATCTCAATGCAGGCCAGTATCTCTGGGACACAACTGATCATTGTGCACACAGTTTTGTGTGCACAGTTTTGAGATTCAAGCCCTTCCTGGTTTAACTTTCTAAACTCAAAATTAAATGCACCAAACCAAAAAAGTGATGATGATAGGGAAATTATGTATTAAACAAAATCTATACCTTGAACAATTCCATGCCATGTTTTATTAGCTTGAGGCAATTTAATCATGCTTTTATTGCACTTCCAAAAATAACCCCCAGGGTTTTTATAAGTCAACACTGTTTGACTTTTATTGCGCCAAATTTTGCCCTTGGATGCTGCACAAGACTCCCATTAGCCTCAATGGAAGTGTTCCGTGTAGAAGAAAGGGCAGAATATAGCCCCTATTCTTTGTTTAGGTCAGCCAAAATATCCATTGACTTTAGTGAGAGATTTGCTTGAATGAGGGCTGCAAAATTGGGCCCTATAACTGCAGCTACTGTTCTAAACGTTAGCTTAGAGTTTGTGCTGAATTATTTTTATTATAAATCTTTTGTTTGTGATATTTTATATTTTAGTTTTGCTTATGTATCTTGTTCAAGGCACTTTATAAACATAAATACTAGTGATTTACGAAGTAATTTATTGGTGCATGACATATATGAATCCACCTGGTGTCCACAGTAATACAGCACAATCCTTATTACTGACAACTCAACCCTCTCCAATATGAACTTCCAAAGACTGAGAATGAGTTGGTAGTTTAAAGTCCAACTTTGCAGCCGGGCCTCTATTTGGTCTCTACTTGTGCATATACATAGAGATGCCAGTGTTTTGCAGATGCAAATACCAGCCGCTGCAATTAAAAAAAAAATCTAGCACCTGCTTGCACATAAACAGCATAATTTGCACCCACAAAACGGATTTGTTTCAATGCATTTTGTGAGGAATACTAATAGTTGTGCATATTTTAGAAATATTGAAACAGACATTCAGGTAATTGCACTAATAAAGTGTGGAAGCATATGTGTCTGCATGGACTTTTGCACATGCATAAATAGAAGTTGGATGTTGACAATTTAAACTTAAATGTCACCAAATAAAATGGGATGAAATAACCTGCAGCCTCAGGTTCACTATAGGCCAATCAATTCAATAATAAGGTTGACCTGACCTGAAAGCCAAAAACAAATAAACAAACCCAGCTCCTTGTTTTCAAATTGCTGAGTTGCTTAGGAGAAGACCATGCTCACACAGAGGACACTCAGTTCTCCGGACTAGTCTTTGCAGTAGAGCTTGGTGAATACTGCACATCATTTTCTGAGAATGTTTGTTCACATTTTTAAACTACTGACTTTAATTGTGTTTGCCCCTCTTTTATGTTTGCTTGCTGTGAATGTTCTAGTGGACAAGTTTACTGGCAGGAATGATCATTAAAACAGCAAATTTTAAGCAAATATTACAGAATATTCATGGAGAGAGAATTTCCAATTCCTACTCATCAGTATTTGCACCAAGAGCCTGATTTGAAAAGTTATGTTAAGCCAATCGGAGAACAGAAACATACCATGTTACCTATGTGCCCAATCAAATCAGGTTAAACTTTGAATTAGATCACTAATAAAGCTATAGACAGAGAATTATGTGAAGAAATTATTCAGCAAATAATTGTGAATAACAAATATATTTTTAAAAAGTCACAATCAGTTTGAAGACAATTGAACTAAAAGTGAACAGAAAGAGGTGAAATAAATCAATTATAAAATATTTACCCAATTCTACCTCCCCACACTGGGCACAGCAGGTTTCATGATTTACTCCAGCCAACTCAGCTATAAAACCCTGAAATGGAGGATGACACAGCTTTGGGGTGCTCCCTTGAATCATGATTACCATTAATTATTGATTATATGTATTGCAATAGGAGGATCTCATTGTGCTGGACACTGTAAGCAGAGCTAACATTTCTTGTACATGAGAGACGCCCAAGAAAATAGTTTGCTACAGCTGAGATACCCATACCTAAATATGCTGGGACCAAGGCAGATTGTATGGGTGGATTAATCTTTGAGTTTCTGTCCCATTTCTATATCTCTCTCTCTTATCTTTAAAACAAAAACTGTCAGCTAGGAAAAGCCTGAAGACTCGTGGCCACAAATTCTTTAAAACACTTCCTTAACTGACTGATCTTTCATCTGGGGAATAACTCATTGTGGAAACCCACCCACCCAGTGTAATTCCCAAGAGCTTGTTTACCCTAAAGTTACAGAATGGTCCTGGGTGCAGGATGTCTGTGAAAGGCCCCAGACAGCATTCAGTAGGCACTACAAAAGTTGTACTTCCATCATGGAATAGGAGCTGACCTCAAAGTCCTGGAGCCTGAGTCCCTACTCTGTTTCACCAGCTTGATACTGGTGTAACTCCATGGAATCATACTGGTAGAAAACTAATCAAACTGAGCTAAGTCCCAGCCCAGTGGGGTGTACAAGGCCTGCAGAGTGAGTTTTAGACTCAATTAGGCACTCTAGAATGGTTCTTTGCAAATTTCCAAGACAGGTCATAATGATGAATAATTGCAATGTTATATAACCTTTAAAATTAAATATCTGGGTCAGATCCCAAGTGGTGTAAATTAGCATAGTGGTATTGAAATCACAGCTTTACCAATTTTCACCAACTGAGATTCTGGCCCATGTATATTTAACTGTAAGGTGCCCAACAGGAAATTTAGCACTTATCATAATTAAATCATTACAGGCCAGACTCTGCCCTCAGTTGCACTCTTATAATATACTTGCATGTACACTGATCCATTGACTTACTTCAGAGTAAGAAAAACATTTAACTGAGAGCAGAATCTGACCTTGAAACGCAATCCTGATAATCTGATCCTACATTCCTTATCATGCAAAGCATCTTGTTATATCTGTCTTTGGGCTTATCCATGCCTGTGTCTTGCGAAGTGTGGACATAAGTGCTGGAACTAGGGGTGCTGAAGGTGCTGCCGCATCCCCCAGCTTGAAGTGGTTTCCATTATTTACAGGGCTTACAGTTTGGTTCAATGGCTCTCAGAAACACCACTATACAAATTGTTCCAGCATCCCTGAGTGTGGAAGCACACAGACACGTGATTAGCACAAGGAGGCATTTTGGGTGCACAGAAGCAGAACATGCTCACTTCATGAGATGCTGATTATTCCACCTACCTCACGTAGCCAAGGGCAGCTCTAGCTTTTTTGCCGCCCCCAAGCACGGTAGGCAGGCTGCCTTCGGCAGCTTGCCTGAAGGAGGTCCACTGGTCCCACAGCTTCGGTGTACCCACTGCTAAATTGCTGCCCAATTCAGGGGACCGGCGGACCTCCTGCAGGCAAACTGCCAAAGGCTGCCTGACTGCTGCCCTCACAGGGACTGGCAAAGGGTCCCCCACAGCTTGACGCCACAGGCATGCGCTTGGAGTGCTGGTGCCTGGAGCCGCCGCTGCATGTAGTTGTGCAGTCTCACTAGCCAGTACATGAGAAGGTGGAGCCATGCCTCTTTTCCCCCTCTTCACTCTCTTTGGGGTGTGGTATGCTCCTGGCAGGGAGCAGCAGTCTTTGGACTCTCCTGAGTGAAGGGGCCTCAGATCTGCTTGTTTTTTATGTGGGCTACACAAGGTGTGGGAGAGACTCCTTGTGCCAGGTTTTTCAAACTCTTTAAGTTCCACACACAGCCTGGGACTTTGATTGTAAGCTCGTTGGGGCAGAGATATTGGGTCAGATTTCTGTTGATGTAAACTGATTTAGCTTCTTCATTGACTTCATTTTGATTTACCATTAGTCAAAAATCTGGGCCATCATCTTTTATTTATCTTTCTATCACCCAGGCAAAGTAGGATTATCATTATTTTATTATTATTTATTATACATGCCTTTAGGATTGAATCTCTAAATATTATTAATAACTGGTATATATTATTGGGATAGAGAATAAGATTCCAGTCCTACAATTGATTGCACATCATGGGGCTGGTGTACTCGCACAAAGCTTATTGAAGGGGCAGCATTTGGCTTGTGTGCTATCAGTTGCAGAACTGGAGCCTAAATGTGCATATTCTTACATTGTGAGCTCTTTGGGGTGGATTTGGGAAATCTTACTCATGCAAATAATCATTCCTCTTGTGAGTAGATCTGCTGAAATCTATGAGTAAGTTTTGAAGATCCAGCCCCAAAATTTCCATAAAATTAAAAAGTACTGGGTACACTACAACATGGAACAACCTGAAATTTACAGTACACTTAGAGTCAAATCCTTCTGTTTTAAGATCTTGGGAAAGAGACAACCCTTGAACTTAAAGGTTAGCTGTCCACAGTGTATTGCATATACAGAATATGAAATACATTTTATAAGACCACTTTATCCAAATCCTTACGGATAGATGAACAGTAGACATGCTCACTTGTCATAAATGCATTATTACTGCTTACCTATCACTAGTATATATGTTTAAACTAACTGGAATAGGAAGATTTTTGGAGGGGCTTTAACCAATAGCATTCACTTTTAAAAATAATTGTAAATCTATTATTATTTTACAAGCAGAAAGAATGCCTCTGGTTTAACTAATGAATCATGTTGATAAATGAAATGCTAATATCAGTAGGTGAACAAATCCCTCTCTGCATGTAGGTTTTGCTTTGTCACTCTACTGTATTCCATATCAGTAGAACAAAGGCTATATTCATAATGAGTTCATGCAAATTAAGTACAATCTGCAAAAGTATAGTGGGGGAGGGGAAGATGTAAAACATGGCCGTCAATGTAATGACCAAGGAGTAGAGAATTTAAATGTTTAATGCCTGCGCATTCAGGCTCATTTTTCTGTCATCTCTTTGAATGGGCAGACTGAGGTTCTTGAAAGGCCAGAATGAAAACATCTTCCTTTTGGGCCAAAAGTAGTATTAATAAATATTTAATGGAATGCATATTGAAGAATGTCCATATATACCTTCACTGCCACAAATATTTATTTTTAAATAAAAGAAGCATTGTTATAATTAGCAGCTGGGAAAAAAGCCCTGCTACTTGTGTTTTCAAAGAGCTCTTTTTTTTTTCTTCCTTTTTTTTTTTTTTTTTTTTTTTTTTTTTTTTTTTTTTTGCCCTGCTGCACTGCTTGCATGCCAGCTTCCCATCTCTCAGCCATGATGGAAGCTTAGAGTACAATAGAAACACAGAACAATATGAATTACAAATACATGTATATCTTACTGCATGACCTTTTTACGGACTCGTAAATGAACATCTTCTAAAAATATTGTCCACTGTAAATTACTTTAGTACTGATGACAGTGCCTTGCAAAGATACTTTACAAAACAAACAAACAAATGCACAAAGCCACTAGACAGTCATGTTAAACTGAATGGTTTAGCTCCTGTCTGTGAATTAACTTTTTTTTAAAAAAAAGGATGTGAATTTCATTTAATAATTTATTCTGCATAGCATGTGTTTTAATTGGCCACCCTCGTAACTTGAGTATTTTATATATAATGAATTTGTGAATAGATACAAATTAGAATAAAAAGGAATACAAAAATAATGTACGTACTGCTACATGCTAAGTATACCTTCTAGTATTTTTTGTATTACTGTAATCTGGTTAAACTAATATCTATCCCTAAAAAGCAGTTAATTAACTTTTAAGTGTGAATCTCTGGAAAAAGAACAATATATGTGGAATCTATATTAATATCAGGTTTTTTTTTATTTTAGGGCCTCTTTCCACAAACACACATGAGAGAAACTTTATTTATATGAACAGTTCACTTGAGATCAACTGGGACTAGTCATGTGAGTAAAGTTACTCATATGTAAGCATTTGCAGGATCAGACCCGTATTCTATAAATATTTAGAAAATAGATCATTGATAAAATGTATCACTCCCTTACGATAAAACAAGGAAGTTCCTTCAGAAATATCCATGTGGTACTTCTAAAATGTACTATTGAAAGGCTTTCTTACATTTAAATTTAGCTGAATATGAATGGTTTCTTTTGAACTGTTTAAGACCTTTCTTTAGTTGATATCACATGAAAAACTAAAATGAATAACCTTTTCTTCAGCTTGTTAACTCTTTTGTGAAATATCTTAATGTTGTCAGTGTGACAGTACTGAGCTTAATCAGCAAAATTGACAGGGATTTATGACTTTTTCTTTACAAATGCATTGACATATACACAAGCATATATATGTACATAAATTCACTTTATTACAGCCATTTTACACAAACTGAACCTTAAGTAGTTGAAGACTAAAAAGCCAATCAAAATATTCTTCATTTATCCGTAAGTCCACACACCTCTTAAAATTGTTTCTTTAAAAAACCGCTAAATTATGGAAATACAGACTACGTTACAGAATATTTGCCAGTTATATCTTGATTCTTATTTGAAATTCCCACAAGAACATAGGCATGACAGTAATATAAACCATAGAAACAGGCAAAAAGTAGAACACAGGGACTTGTAAATAAATCCATGAATATCAAAAAGCAGAGATGCTAAGATTATGCATTTTACCAGTACAGTTTCTATGCTTGTAAACCATAAGGCCAGACATTTGTAAGATGCAGTATTGCCAGCTCTGCAGAGAGACAGAGAGGTGGGGACAGGCAGACACAATAAAGCATAACAACATTCCTGCATGTCTAATAGCTTAAATATGCTATGCTTCACTATATCCACACATTACGAGTAACATCAAAGGATCAGTTAATATTTCATCAATAGTTCATCTCTGAACCAAATAGTTTTTACAAAAAAAAAAAAGATTTGTAGCTTGAATGGGTGGGGGGAATGAAATTTTTAGAGTAACCATATTTTTAAGACACAATGTTTGTGTATCACACATTTAACACAGTACATGCCAATCATAGCACACTAGCATTATATTATTTATATTTTAGCATTGTTAGCTTAGTTAAATGAATATTGATAGTTCTAAGTTCCCTTTTAATAATAGAAATGTAATGCATAATTTTAATGTAAAAGAAAACCCTTAACTGCCATATTCTTTATATTATTTGGATTTATGGGGGAAGTTTTGTAGAAATATGGGAAGTTTTTGTTTGTTTGATGAATACTGTGGCTTTAACAAAGAATGATGGAATTGTCTTAACAAAGAAGATGAAGGCTGTATGTATTGGTTACAATAAAATAACCACCTTCCAGATCTCTTAAATCCACAGTATATGTAGTGTGTGTCCTGAGTGGCTTTTGTTTTCAATGTCTTTTGTAAGCTTTTAGGGTTTTTTCTGCATCAAATGTCAAGTTAATTTACAGGGCGCTATTACTGATATGTTTCCTTGGTTTGTGGTTTTCTGTGAAAGGCAGGCAGCTGAGACCAAGTCTTAGGATGGAGGGGGAGGGGCAGAAGAAGAACCCATAACACATACAGTGTGCCAGTGTCTGTAAATTGGCTGCCTATATGACAGCGGGCCAAGGGAAACCTCTAGCATTCATTTGCATGCTGAAGAATATCCAGGATTAAACTGAACTGATTTTCATACAGGATTTAGACCTGACATTTATTATTCGGTTCACAGACCTCTTGAAGGAAAGTTTGTTTTCTACTCATAGATGAAAAATCTTCTAAGATAACTAAAGTCTGGCTTAGTAGTAACAGTAAATAAATATCTTTCCTATATTTCATATGAATTTATCTTATTTGATTACCAGACATATGTTCTCCACAAAATTATTGTATTTTGCTCCTTAGCAGGTCCAAAGAATAATATCTAGCACATCCGCTATGTGGCATTTATAAAATGTGTCTTTAAATAAAAAATAGACAGTTGGTTTAAAAACCAAATTAAAACAACTTTTGGAACAAAAGGTATAAATATACGGACGCGTTTAATTTTACACCTGTCCCATGTCTTTCTGTAGATTATTTTTTTCTTCATACTGTATACATCAATTAGTAATTTTATACACAATATGTAAAATGTGAATGATTACTACATAAGAACCATATGTACTGATGTTATACCATATCACTAGTTCATTTTCATCACTTAATAGAGTGCATAAAATATTTCAGTAATGTTTAGTGTTCTAGTCTTAATCATTGATAGTGATTAAAAACTCATAGCCCTATATTTTAATAAAATCTTAAATAAACCAAGCCTTTATTTTTAATGAACAAATCTAAAATGATTTGACATGTCACCAGTCTGAAGAAATATATTAAAATATTTGGGCACAATTGTTCAGAATGCTGTGCTCCAAATATAATTCCCCGTGACTTTGAAACAGGGTACTCAGCACCTTGTGTGAGATGCTCAGCATCCTGGAGGACCAGTGACTATGTAAGTATAGCCAATGGAATCATTTGTCAATTTTGAATGTTTACTGAATAATATTTAAAACATAGGCCAGTCTGAGAACTGAAAATAAAGGCTTAAAATAGGCCCAATTTAAATGGATGATTCCACAAGTATTGATATGCAGTAACGTTCCAATATACATTGAAAACTTATAGGGGCAGATCTTTAACTGGTGTAAATTGTAATAGCTCCATTGATTTCAGTGGAGTTCTGACAATTTACAGCAGCTGATAATCTTCTCTAGAATTTGTGTGTTTTGGGCTATTCCTGGAAGGCACTGAGCACCTCAGTGTATAACCACCATAGGATGAAAATACTCAGCACCTCCGAGGTTTGTACCCCTTCCTAACATAGAACTGAACAGTGTAAATGTCAGCCAGTCCATGTAGGACTGTTTTATTCTAAATATATGTTCAAAGTAAACTGGGAAACCTGTGACATATTTACACATTTTGATATATATAATTTGTGAAAAAAAAATTGTTAGGACAGATGCACCAATGTTTTAATTTGATGGATAATATGACAGACTGTGAATTATTTTACTATTTAAAAATATAGCTTTAGTGAGATATATTATTTTGTATGGCTATATCACTTCGAGACATGTATATTACTCTATATATTCCTTTCTTAAGTAATAACACAGGTTTAGGGTGTTCTGTAATGTGTGACATTCAATTTATACAGTGATATCTATATCTATATATCACATATAAAACAAATGTATATAAAATATTATGCTTGATGATGCCTACCTTATATACCATTGAGGTTTTTCTCATATTCAAATATTTCATTACCTTCTGTCCAATTTCTACTTTTAAAATCGTAATTTCATACAGTGATGACAGAATCCAAGAAGAACTTTCAGGGAGCCACACCTCCACCAAATTAACTTAGATGGGTTCATGTGAGAGCAGGATTGAGTTTATATACCTTTTGGAAATGCTGTATCTTAAATCCATAGGACATGAAGAGTAAGACAAAAGGATGGAAAGTCTTTCTGTTTAAGTGTAGTTGCAGTGGCGTAGTATGCTTATTATATAATGAACTGCACCCTTTCATTTAATGAAAAATTAATAAGCTTTATTCAAAACATGCAAAATTACAGATTAGAGCTATTATTTAATCCTTTATCTTGGCCTTCAAAATGCTAGTTTTTTCAACGTAAAGATATAGCATTGAATCATGTTTTTCTGGACTAAAGACCTTATACAGTATTGATTTGCATGTTTTTAAGTGTGAACATTTTATTAAGGTGTGTGCTTGTCTAAACATCGTGTACTTTTTGCAAACTAATTTTAAAGCAATATACAATGATACAGTATTAGCAGTGTAATAGACAAGTATACATTTCAATGATTCTAACATTTTCTATGATTCTGTGTTTTGTAAAAAGCTAGGCTTCTCAATGCTACTGTAGCATACTAATGTGTAGTATTATCCATTAATACTTTGAGGCCTGATTCAGCCACCATTGCATTGCACTGTATCTTACCCTGTGAATAACTTCACTGATATTAAATGAAGCCAGTGAAGCTGAGGATCTGGCCCTGTAAGTTATTCACAACAAATCTATAGAAGAGCAAAGATTTATCATAACTGGTAATCAAAGTAAGCATGAAACTATTAGACTAGGTCCTAATTAATCTCTGAATTAAAAATCATATACAAAATTCTAGGAGGTTCAATAGATATAGAACAAAATTCCAGTATGCCACAATTGCCAGTAGATAATTTAATGTTATTGTTCCAAAAGGTATTCTTAAAATACAATGGTAGGTGATGCTTGCTAAATCATTCTGTCAGGTGGGCACTCAGAATATTCGAGCAATTAAACAGATCAGATTCATTTTAGAAAGCCAAACATATGTTGAAAATTTTACTACTGTAGCTTTGTAGCCTTAGGTAACATAGTGTAAAATATCTACAAAAGTAGAGCTTTAATTTTTTTAAGTAAGTAAATCATCCTTCCTCCTTGTGTATTACAGGCTGTGAAATATATATAAAAGACCCTATCAAAAAATGGAGCTTTAAAAAGTAGTATGCTTTGTATTTGATTTTTTTTTTAAATTTATTATTCAAATTCCTACTAGTTCTCACTGCTCCCAAGAGAGTGCAAGGAAATATTAAAAATACTATAGAAATAAAAAGGATAAGATATTTGTCACTCTCATTTAAATTGATGTATGCTGCTGTCCTATAAACGTCACATCGGATAACCCTGAAAAATTACCATGAATCTCCATAATTACGCATATTCATAATGGTGTTTTGCATAGCACTAGCAGCAGACTGAATGTGGAGGGATGTAGAGGGGTGAAGAAAAACTGAATGATTTGACAGATTAAAATTATTACCAGCATCCTAGAAACAGACACAGCAACAGTTCCATTTGGTTTGGTTTATAAAAATAAAAGAAAACCCATAGTAGTACTCATAGAATAATTACATAAATAGAAAATTTCTACTACATATTTTGTCATAAAATGTTAACAAGGATAAACTGCTGAGACATGCCAGTGCTAATTTGAAGGTTCTTTTTTACTATTGACAGTTGTAGACAGAACCAGCAATGAGAAAAGCAGAGGAGTATTTTTTAAAACTGCTTTGTTTGTTGCATTTCCAGTACCAGACCAATGCAGAGACTTCTTATTTTTTCACATGATGCAGATGAACCGAGTGCGAATTATGTAGGTACATTGTCGTTTCTGTGAAAAAGATGAGGCCCGAGCAATATTCAGTAAATTGTTAAAAGGCTATGAGAGATAGAAAGGTTGGCCTGTGTCTAGCTCAATAGTTTTTTGTGCTGAAGCGAAGAGCAGAGTTAATCAGGGGCTCTAGAAGTAATTATCAACAGAGTTTGGGTAGTACGAATGCTTGGGTAAACAGCGATTGTTCTTTCCACAAAATTCCGAATAGAAACAACAATACTGGTATTGTCCTCCACTTCTCATTAAGGGGATTCAGAGATGGAGCTGAACACTCCGAGGCGGATGGGAAACTGACAGGCAAACTGTGCTCTGAACGAATCTCTCATGATCCCACTACAACAGGCTCTGGCTTTTGGCATCAGCAGTGCCAGCTGCATTGGGAGAAGCCAAGCCTGTCATACTACCTTCTCATCAAATCTTCAATATACAGAGGCAAAAGCATAGTTAGAGCTTAATGAAGAAACAAATACAAAGAGAAGATTAGGCCTTGTTAACACTTGCATTCATTTGCCCTTATAAAAACTGCAATATATGGGTTGCTTTACAGAACTCATTCTTTTTTTTTTTTAAAAGGAGGAGAGTTACGTTGATGAGGTGTTGTTTTTGTAAATACTTTTTATTTTAGATCATGCCATTGCCACATGATTATAAACTAGCTAGCTTTGTCAAAAATTCCATTTGAAAACAGCTTTGTCAATAACTGTCAGAGTGCATAAATGTATACTTTAAAACTGTTGATATTAATAATAATATACCTCATTCCATCTGAAGTGTTTAGTTACATACTTTATTAATAAAATTGTATGCTTCTGGAAAGTAATCTCATGGCACTTTGTGTTGTTATTCAAGACAATCAGTTCTTCAAGGCTAAATGTTTACATTTTGATGGCTCCAAATTACTATAGGGCCAGATTATGAGCCCCTTACTCACATTGAACAGAACCTTACTTCATGAGTAGTCCCACTGATTTCAATAGTACTACTTGTAGGATAAAATACTATTCATTGTGAGCAAGGGGCTCATAATTTATTCTATTTTACCTCAGTGAGCTAAATTTATGTTGCCTTTAATCAGGGTCCAATCCTGCAATCCTTTTGCATGTGGAACTCCCACTGAAGCCCACGGGTATCCAGTGATAGGAGGGTTTGAAGAATCAGGGCCTCAGTCTTTAATCAAAGAAAACTTCATTGCCTGCAATTGGAATTTAGCCAGGATAGAAATAACAGATGGAAACCTGCCCTCAAAATCAAGCTTTCGGAAAGGACTTCAGGATTTGGTCTTCTATTAATTGTGTTTGAGAGCAAGGAAATATACACTATATATAGGTTTACATTAAAGTAACCAGGAAGTTTGATGAGTATAATGCTACATTTTTTTATTGTTGTAAGCAATCATTCAATGAGCACAAAAGTGAATTGTCTGTAGATGCAATGTAAAATGTATATTGGTTAATGCTACATTTAACCGTCAAACACAGATATTGGTAGGGTATATTTTAAATGCTAATACTGTAAAGAAATCAAGAGAATTTTAATTGAATAATCTGTTTACCATGTTGCAGAGTGTACATGTAAGAAAGATCCATAATAGATCTATAGCTTTAAAACCTTAGATGAATGTTCAGTGAAGACAATGTTTCTAGAAGAGGATGCAGAAGAATGTGCACATTACCTTGTTCTAAGAAACATTTGATTTTTACAAATTTTTGCACAATTTATGTGCATGTTCCCTAAGTAAAATACTTTCTTTTCTTTTATTTGCATAATGACAGGCTGTGTCTCAGGAAAATTTGTGTCAGGGACACTTAAGAATTGTTTCCAGTACGCAACTTCTTTTTGCTATGAAAACTATTAAATAAAATAAACTGACATTTAAATATATCTATATCTATCAGTCATATCCATAGTTTGATGATGTAAACATATAAAAAAAATAAGACTCTAAAAGCCCAAAGTGTTTTTTAGGCAAAAGCAGGCTTTGTATGTGTTTACTTTCATATACTGACTCACTGCTGCGTCCGTGACAAGTGCTTATTGTAGATGAAGCAAGTTATTTGCAAAAATAAGGCCCCATGTCACAAGAACTCTAACCCCTAAGTTTTCAATAAATGTTTGCTTATGTCTACATTACCAATTTTGAGATAGCATTATTTGACATAATTATTCTTATTATAACTTCTATAAGAAAATTTTGTCTTTCTGTTAAGAAAACGAGCTACATCTACTGAACCACAGAAAATACCATCATTTCAAAAAGGTTTTTGTGATTGAAGTCCTATCAAAGTGAATCATCTTTATCTCCAAAATACTTTCATAGACCCAAAAGACCTTGTGCAATGAAAGCATGCTTTTAGTAATTATTTAAATGACATTATTTGGTATTGCAGTTACCAGTCAATAGCCCACTGTTGTGATCATGGGACTTATATTTGTGAAGCTGCTGGTTTGATGTTGAAGATGTATATGACTTTTTAAAAAATATTTGTTTGTTCAGTTTTCAGTTAATGGCAACAGAGTTTTGCATGATGTTTCCAAATGTCAGTATCACTGTACAATAGCATTAAAATCAGTATTGGTGCAGTTAGCAAGTAAAATAAGGCCACAGTTTTTTCATTACACCAAGAAAAATATGTATCTAACATTGTTACTAATTACTTAAATAAAGATATCAGCTGAATTATAGCTCATGTAATCATTTATGTATCAAAATTATACAAAGTGTGGCTGCATTAGTAAATACTTCTTAAAGTCTTTGTGGTTTTAAAATAGATAAATACACTACCTTAAAAGTATTGTTCATCCAACACATAGTATATTAGATTCATGTTCTGAGGACATAACATGCTAAAAGCACATAGAAATAATGCTTACCGTACTGTTACAGTACATTGTTATCACATATGTACATGATACATTTTAATATATGATTAATGAAGCTCTATTTAGAGAGAGGATATTAAGACACCGTAGTCATTATTTTAAACAGGGTGTTGCTGGTAAGTGAATGGTATTGCTGCCCTCAAATTCCAGGGAGCAGATTACACCATTCATTTTGTAATGTTTACGTTTTAAGTAATTTTTGCAGAAAATTAAATTAAATAGGCAAAGCTATCTTTCTGAAGAACTGAAAAGCCTTGTACGTAGGTTGTAAAAATGTCTTCAAAATAAATGACAGTGAGCCACATCCTGATCTCATTGAAGTCAGTGGGAATTTTACCACTTGCTTCAGTGGGAGTAGGATCTGGCCCAATTTATGTTAAAAATTCAGAAAATATGTTGAAAAAATAGAAGAGAGATATTTCTGCATGCACCTTCAAAGGACTTGTATCTATAATAAGCTACTGTACAGTGATTTTCATGTACCAGTACACTAATACCATAAAAATTTGATGATTTGCTACAAAAAGTCAGGCATGATATATAACAAAGATCCCATATTTACAGAGCCTGAAAAAATTGGCAAAAATTAAAAATTATCTGTTACTAATCTGTGTTTGCATGCCTCTCTTTTCAAGTAAGTAGCTAAGCAATAAAATGGCATAAAATGATATTGCAGCCAACTGTTTAATAGGGTCTTGATTAAGCCACTCGTACTCACTTGTGTAACACTTACATGAATAGTATTCAGGGGAACTGCTTGTGTGAGTAAATGCCCCTCAGTGTAAGGGTTGCTGAATTGTACACTAAGGGCATGGTCCAAATCCTAATGAAATCAACGAGAGTCTTTCCATTAGCTTCAGTGGAAGCTGGGTCAGGTGCTAAATTCTCTATTCTGCAAGGTGTTGAGCAGTTGGGCCCCAATCCAGCAAAACACTTAAGAACATGCTTAAATTTTTAGGCATGTGCAATGTCCTGCATATGCTAAGTTAAAATTAAGCATTTGCATGATTAAGCTGAATGTGAACTTTGAGCCCTATTATCTTGTACAACATATTAAATACTTTTAACTTGTAGTCAGAAGGAGTTTCTTGAGATGTCAGATGTTTTGTATAATAAGTTTTTCAATTATAAATAATAATAATTTTACGATAAAAATAAAATTCCTTTAGGATAGGAACAAGGAAACTAAGGCATGGGATTGTGAATTTGTACTCTGGGTTTTGTTCCCAGCTCTGCAACAGATTTCTGTGTGAAATTTGGTATGTCTCAAATGCTAATTTAAACAGATGCAATTCCACAAAAAATGAATGGGAATAATATCTTACCTGCTTCACAAGGGCGTTAAAGCCCTTAATCTGTTAATATCTATGTGCCACTTTGAAAGTCTCTATATAAGTGCTAAGTACTATTATTATTATGATTTAGATCTTGTACACCTTATTCACACAAGTAATCTCATTGACTCTAGTGAGACTGTGTTTGTGAGCTGAGCTGAATTTGGCCCAGTGTGGGAATGAGCATGTGAGTTGCTTTGCACCTTCTGTGAAATGCTGAGCTCCCAAAGTTCAGTACCTTGCAGGTCTGGCCCTAGGAGTGTGCCTGCTTGTGTCCATGCATGGACTGTATGTACACATATACTTTAGCAGTTTTCTGTGGATGAAATTCACTCAGTTGTGGAGGCCTTCAACATAATTTAAGCTGCATGGATCTGCTGGATGGAGTGACATGCCATGCAGAGGTGGGTGGAGTGGCTATAGGGTGACCAGATGTCCTGGTTTTATAGGGACAGTCCTGATATATATTTTTTTCCATACATAGATGCCTATTACCCCCACTCCTTCCCGATTTTTCACACGTGCTATCTGGTCGCCCTTAAGTGGCTATGTTCTAGAACGTAATGGAGAAGTGGCTCTATGCCAGCTCTGAACAGGCCAATACTCAGTCCGTTGTAGGAGAAGGAAGTGATTTCAGGTCCTGCCCATTGTGTGGAACAATGACGGTAGATGGCAATTCTACAGCCTGCGGCTTGCTAATGCATTAGATATGTATGAATTGCTTCCACTCAACCCTTACAGAGTTCTCAACACACAGGCATCATAGGACTGGCAAGTTCAAGAAACCTGGACAATATCTTTTGAAGAGCACAGAAATTAATGTGCTGGGGTGGGAAGATTCCTAAATCCCTGCACAAAATTCAGATTTTCTGCTTTCAGGAAATATTTTGGAAATACCTGCTATTTAGTATATTCCAAAGGCAAAACAATCACTCTTTATGAACTAGGAATAAAAGTCAGCTCTGTCAGGGTTCGTTTAGCAATTTACAGAGAGGGGTATAAACACCAGAGGCAGCAATATCTTTACCACTCCATTCCCCTCTTCAAATTGAACATTGGTATAGAAATCTAAATATTAACACATTCAGTCTTTAGACTGTAAGCTCTTTTGGCAGGAACTTTTTTATTGTTTTGTTTCTTTTTTGGCACAGTTTGCAGTAACTATTGTACAGTCCATGTGTATTTTATATAGTGCTATATCTATTTATATGTTATACAGTCAGTCATGTTAATTTTATTGTAATATTTTGACACTCAGCTTTCTATTAAATCATTTTTGGTAAATGTAATTTACTATGTCTCCTTTGATTTTGTTTGGCCTTTTTCTTCTCCTTAACTCTACTGTTTCTGTATATCTTGAACATCTTTTCCTTTTCTGTTTTGAATATTGTTCTTTCTTTTCTTGTCTTCTGTGAACTCCCCTTCATTTCTTGTTCTGTTTTCCTTTCCTTGCACTATGTCCTCTTCTTGCTTTTAGTGTTTTCAATCTCTTTCTCTGTCTCTCTCACACCTACTCCCTCTTACTTCAATAATCTTATTTTCCTTCCTAAACACTCTAAATCTGTTGCTCCTCATCCTACTTCTAATTTCTAAAATATTCCCTCATACTTTCCCTCCTCTGTCCCATCAAATCTATTTATTCCTCACTCATCCATCCATCTATCCCAATTACTCACCCACAGACACTCATAATCACCCTTTCGGATACCTCACTTCATACAATTACTCTCTATACTGTCACACATTCCCATGATCTTCCATAGTCAATATAGCCTATTTGCTCCTATCCGTTTATTCATCTGCTCACCAGCATTCACTGACCCACTGTCATTCACCCACCCTCACTTACCTCAGGCATACTCAGCCCTGGGCACTCAGAGGTCTGATTGGTAACTGCTCTGGTGGCTGGATAGGTCACATAGGCCCAAGTTGCTGCTCTCTTGGTTGGACGTGGAGAACACTCTCATGTCCTGCCCCAGTACCAAGTGGCAGGACCTCCTACCACCTGTGCAGAAAAAGGAACCCAAGTGGGCCAGCCTGTGTTCCACTCTGATCCCACAGCCCGCCGGGGATATTAGTTGGCAGCTCCTTCATGGAGCCATGAACATGGGTGTGTACCTGGTGTGATTCACCTCCCTCCTCAACATCTGTCCCTTCTGTGGCATGAGAGAGACCCAGGTGCACATCAGCCTCACCCCTTTTCTAGCACCTTCACAACCTTCTTCTTAGGATCTGGCTGCACTTTCACCCACACCTCCTGATTTATGTAAACCCTATCTGTGATCTCACCAAGTTGCAAGTCCTCATCAAACTCCTCCTGGAGCTGGCCAAGGTGGCCATCTATTCTATCAGGACCATGCTCTGGCTCTCCTTCCTTTGGTCACATATTTGGGCAGAGTTGATAATTTGAGAGTTGCTTGGAATAGAGGCTTGGATACACAAGTATCTCTGATCCAGTGGAATACAATTTTATTACATGTTTAAAAAGCAACTGTAGACCTGGGACTATGGCTTTTTCACCAAAAGACACATTTTCAAATATATTTGTGCCCACATGGTAATGGTAATAGATCTCCATAAATGCTGATCGCTATTAGAATTGTAACTCCATTGGTGCTACATTAGCTCATATGTTTTGGGAATGCCCCTGTATCAAGAATTCCTGGTATGAGGTGGGTCAAAGGACTACTTAGATGTTGGATGCTAAATTGGAGCCATCTCACTTAAATTTCATTCTCGGATGTATTCCTAATACCTGGAGATTACCCCTTAACAAGGCCACATGGTTCCAAAAGGCAGAATTGGTTGCTAAAAAATTAATCCTACAAAAATGGAAAAGTTGATCCCCAGGAAATATTGATGCCTGACTCAGTGATATGGCTGACCTTGAAGCTAACAAATGACTGGCATTCTGCAGAAAAGTAATGCCTGGAAACTTCAAAGCAATTTGAGCTGACTTTTTAGAGGGATATGATTTAACATAGACCCTGAAGATAGATATGTTGCTTTCCCTCCTCTTCCTTTATCCTAACTCCCTTTATTTACTTTGTGCATTATGATGAATCTGGTATTTTGGTTTATATGTTATATATGGAAAAATTAATTAAAAAATATAAATACATAAAAAAGTGAGTAATTAACCATTGGAACAACTTACCAAAGTTTATAGTGGATTCTCCATCACTGACCATTTTTAAATCCAAGATTGGATGTTTTTTCTATAAAACAGTGGTTTTTAACCTGTGGTCCGCAGACCCATGGGGGACCACAGACTGTCTAAGATTTCCAAAGGGGTCGGAATCTCCGTTTGAAAATTTTTAGGGGTCTGCAAATGGAAAAGGTTGAAAAGCACTGTTCTAAAAGATATGCTGTAGGAATTATTTAGGGGAAGATCTAGGTACTGTGTTATAAAGGAAGTGAGACTAGATGTCCACAATGGTTCCTTCTAGCCAAATTCTGCCCTGATAGGCACCCTGAACCAGAGAGTCAGATTTTGTGGAGGTCCTGTGCAAGGCTCGCTATGTCACAGAAGTCACACTGAACTCTTGAATAGTCCATAAAGTAAGGCCTCTGAGCTCCATACATACAAAGAGGTGCTCTTCAAACTGCTTTTCACGTAAACATGTATGGAGGGGTTATTCTGTCTGTGGTTATGTGGAACTAGTGGCCAGGATGCCTAGCACATGAGGGAGTGGTGGGACAGTAGCTCATACTCTGAAATAGCAGCCCTGAGGAACTGGTATATTCCATCCTCACCAACCTCCATTCAGTTTGCAGTACAAAGCCTATCTATTTGGGCTTTATGCTAAGGGAGAGATGAATTTCATCCTCAGCTAAACGTGTGCAATTGTATACTTTAGGGAAGAATTTGGTCTATTAAGTGTTCGTAATAACAGTGAAATATTTTGCATCTCTATATGGTTTTTCTAGGTAAACATACAAGTGCATGAAAAATGCTTCTTTACTATTTTATGAAGGCTGGTGTATTTTCAGAGATGAGCACATACATTTATGTTAAATCAAATCTGCTGACTGTATGTAGGCTATGAATACTCTAGCTGTAGAGGCTGTGGTGACCTGTTAACCTGAATTTCATTTCTAAATCTTTAAGTATTTAAAATTTAATTTAGTTAGCCATGTGTATTTTGGCAATTAATTCTCATTTTATTTATTCATTTATCTATGTATTTTTGTAAGCTTCTACCCAGTATAAAAATAAGTGACACATTTTAATGGAGATTATCACTGTTGTGTGTAAGTTCCTCAAGTGAAAATGAATTATTCAGAAACTTCTCTTATGTAAGGAGACTACTAATGTATGTAAGTCTTTGCAGGTTTGGGCCTTAAGAATGCAATGAGACTACTTACGCAGGTAGAGTTATTGATATGAGTACCTGTTTGCAGGACTGGGCACAGATACAGTACAGCAATTTGCAGACATGTTGCTTCAGGATTAATACAGGTATTTTCAAAAAAGCCATTTTGCTCACTGGTATTCATTAAATTTATGTCATAACTATATATGTTTCAAATGCCAATATAAATATTTAGAATCATAGAATATCAGGGTTGGAAGGGACCTCAGGAAGTCATCTAGTCCAACCCCCTGCTCAAAGCAGGACTAATTCCCAACTAAATCATCCCAGCCAGGGCTTTGTCAAGCCTGACCTTAAAAACCTCTAAGGAAGGAGATTCCACCACCTCCCTAGGTAACCCATTCCA